>NC_086449.1:686283551-686558551 GCF_028390025.1 Pseudophryne corroboree
CTGGTAGACACTAGGGGGTATATTTATTAAAGTGTGGGTTTTTAGAACTGGAAATGTTGCCCATAGCAACCAGTCAGAATTGCCTTATCATTTATCTAGCACTTTCTGGAAGATAATAGCTAGAATCTGATTGGTTGCTATGGGCAACATCTCCAGTGCTAAAAACCTGTACTTTAGTAAATACACCCCTAGGAACGGAATTAGGATTGCTTGATGCTGACTTTCTGATAGATACTGGTACCCAGGGAGGCTGGAGAACTGACATGATGCTGAGTACACAACTGGAACAGGCAAGGGCTTCTGGAGGAACAGATTGAGACTGGCTTAGCTGTGTATTAATGGCAATGATGACTATGCTTTGGAAATAATGGACTGGGACCAACTAAGACTGGGACTGGCTGTAGCTTCAGGGATACCGGCTAGAACCATCTAAGACTTCAATGATACTGGGCTGCGACTGGCTGTAGCTTCAATGATGCCAGGCTGGGACCAGCTATAGTATAGAAATGAAACAAAAATAGTGCGCTGCCAATTTAGCAGCTGGTACAGAGTTCCTGTAGTTACAATCCAAGGATCAGTAAGCTCAACGCGTTTCACTGGGTTGCTGTACCCTGGCTTACCCAGGAACATGTGTAATGAAATGTTCCAAGTCCTTCTTTAAATACTTATCTGGTAATGACACAACCATGTGCACTTACATGAGCTATCATGTGAGTTGTTTAGTAAGAGACCTCTACACAAAACGTGCAGACACCTGCTATGGCTTGAGGAGAGAAAATTTTGTACTCAGCGCAGGAAGGGATTCTTCACTGTAAGTGCAATATTAATAGGAATACACTGCTAGAGAAGGTTGTAATGGCGAACTCAGTCAATGCGTTTAAAAATGGGTTAGACAAATTTGTAACGGAAAAAGATATACGAGGTTATAGCCTTTAACCTAAATAGAATAGGGAATGCAATAATTCAGGTTGAACTCAATGGACTACTAGTCTTTTTTCAACCTCACTGACTATGATACTTGTGTGCCTATAGACACCAAAAGTAAAAACCGTCCAGCAAAAAAATCATAAACTATTTGAGGCAATGCTATGTTTCATTAGATAGCAATATATTACATAGAAATCAAAGGTATTACAATAAAACCTAATTACTATTTATTTACCAACTATCATGCTGTGATTGAATGCCAGTCACACGATTCTAAGCACCAGTCAAATTAACTCTTGTGGTGACGTGACCAGGTTCATCACATGACCCGGAAGGCTGTCTACTTTTTTAAGATCCGGTCATCATGGCAACAGATGCTGGGATTGACAGACTCTGTGAACGTCACAGTACACAAGTCTCGGAAACCAGTCATCCACCGGCCTCACGTTGTCCTGGTGACTGGACTTGACATCATAATAGATTTGCATGTTATCTTAGGGAAGAAATTAATAGTCACTTTGGAATAGACTTTCAATTACAGTTTGTAACATCATTAATAAACAAAAGTTTAGGACACAAAATTTATGGTAGACTTACCATTGTTAAATCTCTTTCTGCGAGGTATATTGGTTCCACAGGGAAACATCGGGGTGTAGAGATGGATCTTGATCCAGGCACCAACAGGCTAAAGCTTTAGACTGTCCCAGGATACATTGGGGCCTCCTCTATAACCCCGCCTCCAGGCACTGTGAGCTCAGTTTCGTTAACCAGTCCAATGCAGGAGCAGGTAAAAGAGAAGGTAGATGTTAGTCACATAGAACCACATCTCTCACGACAGGAGAAGGGACTAGCAGCTAATGCCATACAAACCCATAGAAGCAAGGTACGTCAGGGTGGGCGCCCTGTGGAACCACTGTACCTCGCAGAAAGACATTTAACAATGGTAAGTCTACCATAAATCTCCTTGTCTGCAGTGGGGTAAATTGGTCTCCACAGGGAAACATCAGGAATGTCCTAAAGCAGTTCCTCATGGGAGGGGACATGCCGTAGCGGGTGTGAGAACCGGGCGTCCAAAGGAAGCATCCTGGGAGGCAGAAGTATCGAAGGCATAGAACCTAATGAACGTGTTCACTGAGGACCACGTAGCCACCTTGCACAATTGTTCAGCAGACCCGCCTCGGCGGGCCGCCCAAAAACATCCAACAGACCGAGTAGAATGGGCTTTAATAGCAGCAGGAGCTGGGAGACCAGCCTGTGCATAAGATTGTGCAATCACCATTCTAATCCATCTAGCCAAGGTCTGCATATTCGCAGACCAGCCACGTTTGTGAAAACCAGAAAGTACATAAAGGGTATCTGACCTCCTGATAGAAGCAGTCCTCTCAACATATATACAGAGAGCTCGTACCACATCCTAAGACCGCTCTTTGGAGGACAAACCAGAAGAGATGAAAGCCAGAACCACAATCTCTTGGTTAAGTTGTAAAGAAGATACAACTTTAGGGAGATAACTTGGGCAAGTTTGAAGAACTGCCCGGTCACGGTGAAAAATCAAAAAGGGTGGACGACAGGACAAAGTGCCTAAGTCCGACACCCTCCTAGCAGAGGCAATAGCCAGCAGAAACATGACCTTAAGTGTAAGGCATTTAAGGTCCACAGACTCAAGAGGTTCAAATGGAGACCCTTGTAGTGCATTTAAGACAACAGCCAGATACTATGTAGCCACATGAGGGACATAGGGAGGCTGAATCCGTAAAAAACACCCTGAGAGAAAGTATGAACATCAGGAATAGATGCAATTTTTCTCTGAAACCACACTGACAAGGCAGAGATATGAACCTTGAGGGAGGCCAGACGAAGGCCTAAATCCAGGCCTTGTTGTAGAAAAGCCAGAATTCTGGAAGTACTGAATCTATAAGCATCGTAATTCTTAGAAGCACACCAGGTGAAGTAAGAATTCCAGACCCTGTAATAAATCTGCACAGATGTCGGTTTGCGAGCCTTCAGCATAGTTTGGATAACCGCCACAGAGAATCCTTTGGCTTTGACGGCGTGGCTCTTGAAGCTTCACTCCTGAGGGCCAGTCTGGCCAGGTCTGGGTAGACACAAGGGCCCTAAACTAGAGATGAGCGGGTTCGGTTTCTTTGAATCCGAACCCGCACGAACTTCACTTTTTTTTTCACGGGTCCGAGCGACTCGGATCTTCCCGCCTTGCTCGGTTAACCCGAGCGCGCCCGAACGTCATCATGACGCTGTCGGATTCTCGCGAGACTCGGATTCTATATAAGGAGCCGCGCGTCGCCGCCATTTTCACACGTGCATTGAGATTGATAGGGAGAGGACGTGGCTGGCGTCCTCTCCATTAGAATAGATTAGAAGAGAGAGAGAGAGAGAGAGATTGTGCAGACAGAGTTTACCACAGTGACCAGTGCAGTTGTTGTTAAGTTAACTTTTATTTAATATATCCGTTCTCTGCTATATCCGTTCTCTGCCTGAAAAAAACGATACACAGCAGTCACACAGTGTGACTCAGTCTGTGTGCACTCAGCTCAGCCCAGTGTGCTGCACATCAATGTATAAAAGCTTATAATAATTGTGGGGGAGACTGGGGAGCACTGCAGGTTGTTATAGCAGGAGCCAGGAGTACATAATATTATATTAATTTAAAATTAAACAGTGCACACTTTTGCTGCAGGAGTGCCACTGCCAGTGTGACTAGTGGTGACCAGTGCCTGACCACCAGTATAGTAGTATATTGTTGTATACTATCTCTTTATCAACCAGTCTATATTAGCAGCAGACACAGTACAGTGCGGTAGTTCACGGCTGTGGCTACCTCTGTGTCGGCAGTCGGCACTCGGCAGGCAGTCCGTCCATCCATAATTGTATAATTATATACCACCTAACCGTGGTATTTTTTTTTCTTTCTTTATACCGTCGTCATAGTCATACTAGTTGTTACGAGTATACTACTATCTCTTTATCAACCAGTGTACAGTGCGGTAGTTCACGGCTGTGGCTACCTCTGTGTCGGCAGTCGGCAGGCAGTCCGTCCATCCATAATTGTATTATAATATATACCACCTAACCGTGGTTTTTTTTTCATTCTTTATACCGTCATAGTGTCATACTAGTTGTTACGAGTATACTACTATCTCTTTATCAACCAGTGTACAGTGCGGTAGTTCACGGCTGTGGCTACCTCTGTGTCGGCAGTCGGCAGGCAGTCCGTCCATCCATAATTGTATTATAATATATACCACCTAACCGTGTTTTTTTTTTCATTCTTTATACCGTCATAGTCAGTCATACTAGTTGTTACGAGTATACTACTATCTCTTTATCAACCAGTGTACAGTGCGGTAGTTCACGGCTGTGGCTACCTCTGTGTCGGCACTCGGCAGGCAGTCCGTCCATCCATAATTGTATTATAATATATACCACCTAACCGTGGTTTTTTTTTCATTCTTTATACCGTCATAGTGTCATACTAGTTGTTACGAGTATACTACTATCTCTTTATCAACCAGTGTACAGTGCGGTAGTTCACGGCTGTGGCTACCTCTGTGTCGGCAGTCGGCAGGCAGTCCGTCCATCCATAATTGTATTATAATATATACCACCTAACCGTGGTTTTTTTTTCATTCTTTATACCGTCATAGTGTCATACTAGTTGTTACGAGTATACTACTATCTCTTTATCAACCAGTGTACAGTGCGGTAGTTCACGGCTGTGGCTACCTCTGTGTCGGAACTCGGCAGGCAGTCCGTCCATCCATAATTGTATTATTATAATATATACCACCTAACCGTGGTTTTTTTTTCATTCTTTATACCGTCATAGTGTCATACTAGTTGTTACGAGTATACTACTATCTCTTTATCAACCAGTGTACAGTGCGGTAGTTCACGGCTGTGGCTACCTCTGTGTCGGCAGTCGGCAGGCAGTCCGTCCATCCATAATTGTATTATAATATATACCACCTAACCGTGGTTTTTTTTTCATTCTTTATACCGTCGTCATACTAGTTGTTACGAGTATACTACTATCTCTTTATCAACCAGTGTACAGTGCGGTAGTTCACGGCTGTGGCTACCTCTGTGTCGGAACTCGGCAGGCAGTCCGTCCATCCATAATTGTATTACAATATATACCACCTAACCGTGGTTTTTTTTTCATTCTTTATACCGTCATAGTCAGTCATACTAGTTGTTACGAGTATACTACTATCTCTTTATCAACCAGTGTACAGTGCGGTAGTTCACGGCTGTGGCTACCTCTGTGTCGGAACTCGGCAGGCAGTCCGTCCATCCATAATTGTATTATTATAATATATACCACCTAACCGTGGTTTTTTTTTCATTCTTTATACCGTCGTCATACTAGTTGTTACGAGTATACTACTATCTCTTTATCAACCAGTGTACAGTGCGGTAGTTCACGGCTGTGGCTACCTCTGTGTCGGCAGTCGGCAGGCAGTCCGTCCATCCATAATTGTATTATAATATATACCACCTAACCGTGGTTTTTTTTTCATTCTTTATACCGTCATAGTCAGTCATACTAGTTGTTACGAGTATACTACTATCTCTTTATCAACCAGTGTACAGTGCGGTAGTTCACGGCTGTGGCTACCTCTGTGTCGGCACTCGGCAGGCAGTCCGTCCAACCATAATTGTATTATAATATATACCACCTAACCGTGGTTTTTTTTTCATTCTTTATACCGTCGTCATACTAGTTGTTACGAGTATACTACTATCTCTTTATCAACCAGTGTACAGTGCGGTAGTTCACGGCTGTGGCTACCTCTGTGTCGGCACTCGGCAGGCAGTCCGTCCATCCATAATTGTATTATATACCATTTTAAAACGTATGAGCGCACAGATATTCAAAAGTGGTTAATTAGGCTGCTGGTTTGGTAAATAAAATATATTTTTATTAAAAGAACAGCAAACTAAATAAACATTCATAGATTAAAAAACATCATGCTGGAAATCGCAGAATAATTAGTATCATACTTATAATCACTGCATGAAATTCAATAGATACCCCCGCATTAGCCAATTGGACTTATAATTAATTTAAAGCATGCATGCTTAGTTGATTAACTGGTTAGTTAGTTAGACCAGTATTCAGTCCCAGTATCCAGAGACACTTGGCAATTTTTGTTCACACCATATCCCATCACTCCGGTTTATTATCATTTGCCCAAATTGCACAAGTCACTAACTTCACCCCCGGGGCGCCCAATAATTTCAGGTATAGGATCAATCACTTCTAATTTGTCGCACTTTGTGGATGCTCACCTCCAGGACTATGTTGTACAATTAAAATCATACATTAAGGATACCACGCAATTTCTAAATATGGTAAAAACTATCAGGTGGAAAAACTCATATAAATTCCTCACATGTGATGTAGAATCTCTATACTCTAATATACCACATGAGAAAGGATTAGAAGTCATAGCCGATGTCTTGAAAAAAGATGAATCGGTTGATGACTATCTGAAGGCCCTGGTGGTGACATCCATAAAATTTATATTGGAGCACAATTATTTTACGTTTAACCACAAATATTATTTACAGACACGGGGGACAGCCATGGGGACCAGGTTCGCCCCGAGTTATGCTAACCTCTATATGGGGGCCCTTGAAAAGGAACTCATTTGGGGGGCAGACCTCGGGGGGAGCCTGGTCCTCTATGGCAGGTATATAGATGATTTATTCTTTATTTGGGATGGGGATATAAATTCTGTAACATCATTTGTATCACATCTGAACACGAACACCTATGGATTAAAATTCACTCACACTTGCGATCCTCACCATATCACATTCCTGGATATTGCCCTACTGTCTGATGGCGAGAACATCCATACAGAGACTTACTTTAAATCGGTAGATACTAACAACTTTTTGAAATATAGTAGCAGCCACCTTAAAGCCTGGCGAGATAACATCCCAAAGAGTCAATTTCTAAGAGTGAAGAGAAATTGCTCAAGGGATTATAGATATCAAGAACAGGTAATGAAAGTACATTCCTCCTTTGAACAACAAGGTTACCCAGATTATATCCTTCAGAAAGCACTTAAAGACGTAGAAAAACAAGATAGGAATAATCTCCTCGCAAAAAAATCGCGCAAAAAGCAACAACATCAAAATGTATACAAGGGAGATATTTATAAAGAAAAATGTATATTTGTAACACAATACAATACACATGCTACCAAGATTAAACAAATAATAAAGAAAAACACCCCACTCTTGTTGATAGATCCTCTATTGGAACCTGTAATAGGTAAAAATATTAGAACAGTATATAAAAAATCAGAGACATTACAGATTAAATTAGCACCTAGCATGTTTAATCCTGATAAAAAGAAAAATAATAAAAAGAAAAAAATTCATAGGAACAACGAGGTATTGGGGACACTAAATATCAATTCTCTAGACGAATTACGTGAGAAACCCAGGGGATTCTTCAGGTGTGCCAGGACCAGGTGTCTTACTTGCTCGAATGTCAACTTGCGCAGTAAAACATTTGGATCTAGGGTAACGGGAGAATCCTTCGAGATAGAGGGCTTCCTAAATTGTGAATCTACATATGTAGTCTATCTTATTGAGTGTGGCTGTGGATACCAATACGTAGGTCGTACCATTAGAAAATTAAAAACACGATTCCTTGAACATAGACGGAATATTATGAATAAAAGCAATACACATAGCGTCTCTAGGCATACGAATTATTGTCAGCAGGGGAATATCTCCAATATTCGTCTAAAAGCTCTTGAACAGGTTGGACAAACAGAAAGGGGAGGCGACAGATTCAATGCCCTATGCAGGAGAGAAGCATATTGGATCTTTCGCTTAAAGACTTTAGAACCACAGGGTCTGAATGAAAATATAGAACTGAATAACATGTAATATGAGGGGTTAATAAATTCCCCCCCTCTCTTTCCCCCCCCCCCCCCCTTCTCTCTTCCCCTTCTCTCCTCCTTCCTCCTAGTTATATTCCCTATTTGATGCTTATCCCTTAGAACTCCGGGACCATATACATTAGGATAAATAATTCCATCAGTAAGAACCATCATCCGCAACATAGCTCTTATATTGCATACTTTAGATATTGATGTTTCAAAATTGATTCTATATGTAAAACAGTATAATAAAGTCATTAGATATGGCAAAACATCTCTGGATATAATATATACCTGTAGTATAATATTATTAAGTTAGTGTAAAATTCTTGCCTAGAGAGAGATAAAGAGATCTTTGTATATTTCTTCTCTACAGGTTTATATTTATGAATATATTATATCTTTCCTGCTCTCTTCTTCCTTCTCTTCTTCCCTTCTCTCTCTTCCTATGACTGCATATTTATATGCATACTGCTCTATATAGAAGAATCATATTAGAAAAATATATATTCTATTTCATTATGGAGTTTCAGTCTTCTGAGCATTTTTATGTGTCTGTTTATATTAATATTATGTGTCTACTTCTCCCTATATATGGGTCTATATCTCAGATACTAAATTAATGAAAAAGAATTATCTATTTTATTAACCAACTGGGTTCAAATATTGTATATATCTCTCTCCAACTAGTGTTCCATATATACACACAATGAAATAAATATAAAAAAGATAATAAAATATTCGTTTTGAATCTAATTAGGTATATATATATACATAATTGAATGCTATTTGCACATTAGTACATCTCATTGTGGTCATGAGTGATAATAATAATAATTTTTATGTTTATGATCATATTCATTTTCATATTAATTCTGTCTTTTTAAAGAGGAAATATAATTGTACCTTATATATACATAAATAGTGGCTAAGTTAATTGGATATGGCTGGTAAAATCAGGGTATCCCTGATAAGGACGATACAGATGCCATTAATAACGATCTTAATTGTAACCAATGAGGAATACCCCTGAGGGGGATAAATAGTGACCGTACACCAAGACCTCTAAAACCTCTGAAGAAACCGCCACCCACAAAAGGCGGAGAAACGCGTCAGGTGACCATAACGACGTCAAGTGGAACGCAGCTGGAGCGCATCGTAAGCCGGAAGCTTTGCACAACCCGGAAGCCGCGACACGCGGCCAAGTGCTCCCAGCTACACGCGTGCAGCGTGTCACCGCCTCAGCCAGATAGGAAACTTTCCAGCCATTGAGTGCCTCAACCCAATCGTGGACACCAGTACCGCCGCAGAGTGGAGGGTAAGCAGTGCCCCTATGAGTGCCACGACGGGTTACTAAGTGGTTATGTAATCTCTCAATATTACATTAAATGGAATAAACTGGCACAGAAATATCATCAGAGGAAAGTTTCTTTATCCTAAAAGGACTGTGTTGACATATATACCCAGGGACAATTTCTTCTGTCTATTTAACCAACTAATTATTAACATCAATATAATTAAATCCCTGGAGGGACTAACAGACACTAACAACCAGGACTGTATACTGGGACTGAATACTGGTCTAACTAACTAACCAGTTAATCAACTAAGCATGCATGCTTTAAATTAATTATAAGTCCAATTGGCTAATGCGGGGGTATCTATTGAATTTCATGCAGTGATTATAAGTATGATACTAATTATTCTGCGATTTCCAGCATGATGTTTTTTAATCTATGAATGTTTATTTAGTTTGCTGTTCTTTTAATAAAAATATATTTTATTTACCAAACCAGCAGCCTAATTAACCACTTTTGAATATCTGTGCGCTCATACGTTTTAAAATTGTATAGGGACAGGTCCCTTTTTTCAGGAGGACTTCCAGATCCTCCTTGTGTGAGCTGCAATTACTATCTAAATTGACAGTACAAACTTAGCGCCTAATATATATTATTTATATTATATACCACCTAACCGTGGTTTTTTTATACCACCTAACCGTGGCAGTCCGTCCATAATTGTATACTAGTATCCAATCCATCCATCTCCATTGTTTACCTGAGGTGCCTTTTAGTTCTGCCTATAAAATATGGAGAACAAAAAAGTTGAGGTTCCAAAATTAGGGAAAGATCAAGATCCACTTCCACCTCGTGCTGAAGCTGCTGCCACTAGTCATGGCCGAGACGATGAAATGCCAGCAACGTCGTCTGCCAAGGCCGATGCCCAATGTCATAGTACAGAGCATGTCAAATCCAAAACACCAAATATCAGAAAAAAAAAGGACTCCAAAACCTAAAATAAAATTGTCGGAGGAGAAGCGTAAACTTGCCAATATGCCATTTACCACACGGAGTGGCAAGGAACGGCTGAGGCCCTGGCCTATGTTCATGGCTAGTGGTTCAGCTTCACATGAGGATGGAAGCACTCAGAATCTCGCTAGAAAACTGAAAAGACTCAAGCTGGCAAAAGCACCGCAAAGAACTGTGCGTTCTTTGAAATCCCAAATCCACAAGGAGAGTCCAATTGTGTCGTTTGCGATGCCTGACCTTCCCAACACTGGACGTGAAGAGCATGCGCCTTCCACTATTTGCATGCCCCCTGCAAGTGCTGGAAGGAGCACCCGCAGTCCAGTTCCTGATAGTCAGATTGAAGATATCAGTGTTGAAGTACACCAGGATGAGGAGGATATGGGTGTTGCTGGCGCTGGGGAGGAAATTGACCAGGAGGATTCTGATGGTGAGGTGGTTTGTTTAAGTCAGGCACCCGGGGAGACACCTGTTGTCCGTGGGAGGAATATGGCCGTTGACATGCCAGGTGAAAATACCAAAAAAATCAGCTCTTCGGTGTGGAGGTATTTCACCAGAAATGCGGACAACAGGTGTCAAGCCGTGTGTTCCCTTTGTCAAGCTGTAATAAGTAGGGGTAAGGACGTTAACCACCTCGGAACATCCTCCCTTATACGTCACCTGCAGCGCATTCATAATAAGTCAGTGACAAGTTCAAAAACTTTGGGTGACAGCGGAAGCAGTCCACTGACCAGTAAATCCCTTCCTCTTGTAACCAAGCTCACGCAAACCACCCCACCAACTCCCTCAGTGTCAATTTCCTCCTTCCCCAGGAATGCCAATAGTCCTGCAGGCCATGTCACTGGCAAGTCTGACGAGTCCTCTCCTGCCTGGGATTCCTCCGATGCATCCTTGCGTGTAACGCCTACTGCTGCTGGCGCTGCTGTTGTTGCCGCTGGGAGTCGATGGTCATCCCAGAGGGGAAGTCGTAAGCCCACTTGTACTACTTCCAGTAAGCAATTGACTGTTCAACAGTCCTTTGCGAGGAAGATGAAATATCACAGCAGTCATCCTACTGCAAAGCGGATAACTGAGTCCTTGACAACTATGTTGGTGTTAGACGTGCGTCCGGTATCCGCCGTTAGTTCACAGGGAACTAGACAATTTATTGAGGCAGTGTGCCCCCGTTACCAAATACCATCTAGGTTCCACTTCTCTAGGCAGGCGATACCGAGAATGTACACGGACGTCAGAAAAAGACTCACCAGTGTCCTAAAAAATGCAGTTGTACCCAATGTCCACTTAACCACGGACATGTGGACAAGTGGAGCAGGGCAGGGTCAGGACTATATGACTGTGACAGCCCACTGGGTAGATGTATGGACTCCCGCCGCAAGAACAGCAGCGGCGGCACCAGTAGCAGCATCTCGCAAACGCCAACTCTTTCCTAGGCAGGCTACGCTTTGTATCACCGCTTTCCAGAATACGCACACAGCTGAAAACCTCTTACGGCAACTGAGGAAGATCATCGCGGAATGGCTTACCCCAATTGGACTCTCCTGTGGATTTGTGGCATCGGACAACGCCAGCAATATTGTGTGTGCATTAAATATGGGCAAATTCCAGCACGTCCCATGTTTTGCACATACCTTGAATTTGGTGGTGCAGAATTTTTTAAAAAACGACAGGGGCGTGCAAGAGATGCTGTCGGTGGCCAGAAAAATTGCGGGACACTTTCGGCGTACAGGCACCACGTACAGAAGACTGGAGCACCACCAAAAACTACTGAACCTGCCCTGCCATCATCTGAAGCAAGAAGTGGTAACGAGGTGGAATTCAACCCTCTATATGCTTCAGAGGTTGGAGGAGCAGCAAAAGGCCATTCAAGCCTATACAATTGAGCACGATATAGGAGATGGAATGCACCTGTCTCAAGTGCAGTGGAGAATGATTTCAACGTTGTGCAAGGTTCTGATGCCCTTTGAACTTGCCACACGTGAAGTCAGTTCAGACACTGCCAGCCTGAGTCAGGTCATTCCCCTCATCAGGCTTTTGCAGAAGAAGCTGGAGGCATTGAAGAAGGAGCTAACACGGAGCGATTCCGCTAGGCATGTGGGACTTGTGGATGCAGCCCTTAATTCGCTTAACAAGGATTCACGGGTGGTCAATCTGTTGAAATCAGAGCACTACATTTTGGCCACCGTGCTCGATCCTAGATTTAAAGCCTACCTTGGATCTCTCTTTCCGGCAGACACAGGTCTGCTGGGGTTGAAAGACCTGCTGGTGACAAAATTGTCAAGTCAAGCGGAACGCGACCTGTCAACATCTCCTCCTTCACATTCTCCCGCAACTGGGGGTGCGAGGAAAAGGCTCAGAATTCCGAGCCCACCCGCTGGCGGTGATGCAGGGCAGTCTGGAGCGACTGCTGATGCTGACATCTGGTCCGGACTGAAGGACCTGACAACGATTACGGACATGTCGTCTACTGTCACTGCATATGATTCTCTCAACATTGATAGAATGGTGGAGGATTATATGAGTGACCGCATCCAAGTAGGCACGTCACACAGTCCGTACTTATACAAGCAGGAAAAAGAGGCAATTTGGAGGCCCTTGCACAAACTGGCTTTATTCTACCTAAGTTGCCCTCCCACAAGTGTGTACTCCGAAAGAGTGTTTAGTGCCGCCGCTCACCTTGTCAGCAATCGGCGTACGAGGTTACATCCAGAAAATGTGGAGAAGATGATGTTCATTAAAATGAATTATAATCAATTCCTCCGCGGAGACATTGACCAGCAGCAATTGCCTCCACAAAGTACACAGGGAGCTGAGATGGTGGATTCCAGTGGGGACGAATTGATAATCTGTGAGGAGGGGGATGTACACGGTGATATATCGGAGGGTGAAGATGAGGTGGACATCTTGCCTCTGTAGAGCCAGTTTGTGCAAGGAGAGATTAATTGCTTCTTTTTTGGGGGGGGGGGTCCAAACCAACCCGTCATATCAGTCACAGTCGTGTGGCAGACCCTGTCACTGAAATGATGGGTTGGTTAAAGTGTGCATGTCCTGTTTTGTTTATACAACATAAGGGTGGGTGGGAGGGCCCAAGGATAATTCCATCTTGCACCTCTTTTTTCTTTTCTTTTTCTTTGCATCATGTGCTGATTGGGGAGGGTTTTTTGGAAGGGACATCCTGCGTGACACTGCAGTGCCACTCCTAGATGGGCCCGGTGTTTGTGTCGGCCACTAGGGTCGCTAATCTTACTCACACAGCTACCTCATTGCGCCTCTTTTTTTCTTTGCGTCATGTGCTGTTTGGGGAGGGTTTTTTGGAAGGGACATCCTGCGTGACACTGCAGTGCCACTCCTAGATGTGCCCGGTGTTTGTGTCGGCCACTAGGGTCGCTAATCTTACTCACACAGTCAGCTACCTCATTGCGCCTCTTTTTTTCTTTGCGTCATGTGCTGTTTGGGGAGGGTTTTTTGGAAGGGCCATCCTGCGTGACACTGCAGTGCCACTCCTAGATGGGCCCGGTGTTTGTGTCGGCCACTAGGGTCGCTAATCTTACTCACACAGCTACCTCATTGCGCCTCTTTTTTTCTTTGCGTCATGTGCTGTTTGGGGAGGGTTTTTTGGAAGGGACATCCTGCGTGACACTGCAGTGCCACTCCTAGATGGGCCCGGTGTTTGTGTCGGCCACTAGGGTCGCTTATCTTACTCACACAGCGACCTCGGTGCAAATTTTAGGACTAAAAATAATATTGTGAGGTGTGAGGTATTCAGAATAGACTGAAAATGAGTGTAAATTATGGTTTTTGAGGTTAATAATACTTTGGGATCAAAATGACCCCCAAATTCTATGATTTAAGCTGTTTTTTAGTGTTTTTGGAAAAAAACACCCGAATCCAAAACACACCCGAATCCGACAAAAATAATTCGGTGAGGTTTTGCCAAAACGCGTTCGAACCCAAAACACGGCCGCGGAACCGAACCCAAAACCAAAACACAAAACCCGAAAAATTTCAGGCGCTCATCTCTACCCTAAACGAGGAGGTCTTGGCGTTGAGGAAGTAGAAGATGACGCACTATCGATAAACCCTATAAGTCTGAGAACCAATGCCATCTTGGCCATGCTGGAGCGACTAGAAGTAGTATTCCTCCTTCTTGTTTGAATATCCACAGTAGCCTGGGCAGGAGTGACACTGGAGGGAACATGTATGGCAGTGAAAAGTTCCATGTAATTGCCAGTGCGTCCACGAATGCTGCTTGAGGTTCCCTGATTCTTTATCCGAAGACCGGAACTTTGTGATTGTGTCGAGACGCCATCAGGTCTACATCTGGTAGGCCCCACTTGTCCACTAGGAGTTGAAAGACTTCCTGATGAAGACACCACTCTCTGATGTGCACGTCCTGATGACTGAGGAAATCCGCTTTCCAGTTGAGGACTCCTGGAATGAACACTGCCGATATTGCTGGCAGATGGTGTTCCACCCTACGAAGGATTTTTGACACTTCCATCATTGCCATGCGGCTTCAAGTGCCGCCTTGATGGTTTATGTACACCACCGTGGTGGCGTTGTCTGACCGTACTTGAACAGGCCTGTTCTGTATCAGAGGCAGGGCGAGGGACAAATCATTGAACACTGCTCGCAATTCCAGAATGTTTATTGGGAGGAGTGATTCCTCCTTGGTCCACCGACCCTGGAAAGAGTGTTGCTCCAACCCCTCAGACTGGCATCCATACTCAGTAGGACCCAGTTGGGGATCCAAAAGGGACGGCCCCTGCTCAACTGCTGGTCCTGTAACCACCAGGTCAGAGACAGACGGACCTCTGGAGTCAAGGAGATCATGTGAGACCTGATCCGATGAGATAGGCCATCCCACTTGAAAAGGATTAACCTCTGCAGAGGGCCGGAATAAAATTGAGCGTACTCTACCATGTCGAATGCCGACACCATGAGGCCTAGTACTTGCATCGCCGAGTGTATTGACACTCTTGGGCGAGATAGGAAGTATCTGATCCGGTCCTGAAGTTTCAGGACCTTTTCTGGAGACAGAAACAGCCGCTGACTGTGTGTGTCCAGCAGTGCCCCAAAGTGCACCATGCTCCGAGCAAGGACCAGCTTATAGGAAGTCTATTGTCAGTTGTAGATGACTGAGGAGGACATCATGGGAGTTCGCCAGAATCAGCAAGTCATCCAGATTCGGCAGGATTCTGACTCCCTGGCGATGGAGATGAGCCGTCATCACGGCTATAACCTTGGTGAAGATCCGAGGGGCCATGGCCAGTCCAAATGTCAGAACCTGGAATTAATAGTGAAGGTTGCCAATAGCAAACTGCAGATATTGCTGATGCGATATGGCAATAGGTATATGCAGGTAAGCATCTTGTATATCCAGGGATACCATATAATCTGCGGGTTCCATAGCTAGCTCAATTGAGCGCAGTGTTTCCATACAGAACCTGGGCACTCTCACAAACTTGTTTAGTGATTTGAGGTTGAGTATAGGCTGGAAAAACACATTGGGTTTTGGGACTAGAAATAGGGTCGATTAATATCCTATGCCCCTCTGGGACAGAGGTACCAGCACTACCACTCCTGTATCCAGGAGGGAATGCACAACCAGATGTAGAGCTTGTGCCTTCAACGGATCTGAAGGGATAACCGTTGAGGAGAACTGGTGAGGGGGACGTCTCTTGAAAGAGACTGCATACCTGTGAGAGACAACTTCTCGCACCCATGTGTCTGAAGTGGTCTTTAACCAGACCTGGGTGAATCGCAGAAGTCAGCCTCCCGCCCTGTCATGCAGCAGGCTTGTTGTGTTTAGAAGCAGGTTGACGGGCCCAGGATTGTTTTGCCTTGGGCTTGGTGGTTTTGGGAGCACGAGATTGTCTCGGGAATGCCTAATCTTTCCCTTGAGGCCGAAAGGAGCGAAAAGTGGTACCTTTTGCCTTCTGTGCAGAAGGATTAGTATTCGGGAGAAAAGCAATCTTACCAGCCACTAAGTCAGTCACAATCTTATTGAGATCTTCCCCAAATAGGATGTCTCCCTTAAATGTGAGGTCTTTTTGGATTCCAGGTCCACCTTCCACAACCTCAACCACAGAATACGGCGAGCCAGGATGGACGTAGTCGATGCCTTGGCAGCTAACACTCCTGCCTCAGAGGATGCCTCCTGAATGTAATAAGTGGCAGTGGTAATGTGAGACAGGTACTGTCTGGCAATGTCAGATATATCCTGAGGCAGCTCTTCCTCTAATGCCTGAACCCATGCTTCAATACCTTTTGCAGCACCTGTAAGGGAGTTAATAGACTTCAGGCATCCCTCCACATGTTATCTGTTGGTTCCTTCAAAGAGGTGACAGTGGTGACAGGCAGAGTAGATGACACCATGAGACTTGTTACACAACTCAGAGGGGAGAGGATAACGGGCTACCATCTTTTCAGATACAGAGAATTTCTTTCCTGCCGAAGACCAGGGTTCTTGACGTTTGTCTACTAAATGGTCAGAATGTGGTAATAATGTTTTAGTTACCTTCTGACGTTTAATCTTAGCAGGTTTCTTAGAAACTGTAGTGGAGTCCTCATCATCATCAGTGATCTGTAGGGTCTGCTTAATAGCAACCACTAAATCAACCTGAATAGTAGATTCCTCATCAGAAGCAGCTGTATCAGTGTCTGACGGGTCAGTATACTCCCCATCCTCATCAGAAGAATCTTCTGAGATTACTGGATTGTGAGGAGGAAGTAGTCCGCTTAGATGACCCCTTGACATGAATGTGAGTTGGGGTAGGTTTATGTCTAACCAAAGATTGATTCAATTGCTGCAACTGGGTAGACAAATTATCCACCCAAGGCGGATTTACCATAGTGACAATATGTGGTTGCAATGGCACAGGAGGTCCCATAGGTGTCGTAAGGCGTGTCACAAGCGTATTGAGCATAGTTGATAATGTCGCCCAATGTGGCGCCTGTTGGTTACAGGAGCTGTGGACTGACTGGGAGATGTATGGCACGCAGTACACAGACCATCATACAAAGCTTCCCCCTCAGGCAAATCCCTGGTGCATGCACTGCATGATACAGCACCGTCCGTGGATTTCCCGCCCTTTGTGATAGACATTTTAATGAATACAGAGCATATGAGTACGATGCCAGTGAATAAATCCCCTGGTATGTGACTGCGTACATAGTACACAACACCAGTGAATACATCTGGTATTAGGTGACTGAATACACAGTAGAATATACTTGACGGTAAATACTGTGAAGCACTATATATGGACCCTGACGCACCTGGTCCCCTAGGGTACAGAATACAGGGATAGATATAGCTGGGATACACTGAAAGTGAAATCCATGCAGCAGATAAAGGCACACACAGTCACATTGACAATGCAGATAATTATTTTAGTAAGACACTAAAACTGCACTGGTATAGTATATGTATATTTATATAATAATGCGCGGTCCGAGACCGGATGTATATATCAGAATAATTGTACAATATATTCTGGTACAGGTACACTTGTTCTTAACTAACGCTGTCTTAATAATGACATGTAGAATACTTAAGTGTCTGTAAAATCACGGTGCTATTTACAGGACGGATTTACAGAGGAGACCTTGCCCTGCAGTCCCGGAGACCAGTCGCAGCTAATCATAGACTATGGCGTCCAGCGTCTCAGTCAGGGAGTGAGGGAGAGTGTGAGGCAGCTGCAGGGCGGGAACACCTGAAGTAGATTGCGCCCGGAGCTGGGGGAGGGGCTACAGGTCAAGCGCCTTCTCCCCTATGCTGGTCCTCACCACCTGGTACTATGGAGTCTTAATAAAGAGGATATTGATATATCCGACGTGTACTCCTATGCCCTGGTGGATGTAGTGCAGTCCCTGCTCTGTTACAGTGTCCCCGCCAGCATCGCAGGCCATCTACTTAGATTGCGACTGGTACCCGATTTAATAGCAGGTCCCACCTGAGGGACCCTCTTACTTCAGGAGAGTGTCTGCGACCGTGTGCCTAGAGCCAGATCGTTTCCGCCGCAAGTACCCGGGAACAGAGCCAGCGGGAGTATGCAACGCCGCTGGGGAGGTGACGGAGCCGGAGCACAGAATGTCACCATGACATGTAAGTGCTGTGACCCTTGAAGTCTTCTAAAAGCTTTTTCTGGGCCGCCCAGTGCAGCCCTCCTGTTAAGTGACCTGCTTCTGCAGGCACCAACTCGAAACTGAGCTCACAGTGCCTGGAGGCGGGGTTAAAGAGGAGGCCCCAATGCTTCCTGGGACAGTCTAAGTCTCTGCACCCCGTTGTTACCCTGTAGAAATGTACCCCTTTGTTACCCTGTGGAAATGTACCCCGCTGCAGAAAAGGCAACTTTTACATATATAAAACTATTAGTAATATTCTTTTTATCATTGTTTATCAATGTCAAGGTTGTTTTTAAAAGACAGGTGGTAGTGTCAACACACATTACTCATAATACTGACTTCAACTCAATAGTTTAATTTAAACCATTGGGATATAGAGAATTAAACTTCAACATCCAAATAACCTCCCTCCCGCATAATTCATTTTATCTATCGCCCCCTCTGGAGGTTTGAGTAATCAACTCCAAGACATGAGACAGGAGGGTCACTATTATGTTTAAAATTAAAATGCCTCGGTATACTGTGAAAAAATTGCTTTTCCTTATGATGCTCCTACAGTGTTCCATTAAATGAATCACAATTTATGAAGGATCTTAATTGATAGGAGAGATGGAGCTTCATTCAGTGACAACTACCAACCTGTAAGGTATGAGAGACATTAGATTATATTGTGCCTATGTATATATGTGTCTAAGTAACTATGTATATGTCTGTGTAGCTATGTTTGTTTGTCTAAGTAACTGTGTATATGTAACAATAAAACAGGAAATGGAACAATCTAGGGGAAATGCTGTAGCTGCTCAAATGATACCCAATCTTACCCAATACAAGAAAATAAACAATAATCAAAACACATTGAGGGTAAAATTCCAAAGCGCTCCCTGTCAAGCGCTTTGGAATTTTACGCTTTTAAAATTCCAAAGCGCTCCCCGTTCTTGTAATGTTGTCTGATTCTTTTCTTTGATTTTCTTTTCCTCAATAATGGGTAATCATATAAAAAAGAAAAAGACAACAAATAATGTGTAGGATTGACAAGAATATATAATTAAACAGGAGTGGGCTGAGATTTATATCTACAGTATCCAATAGGTCCAAATTCTGTGTCAGATTTAAGTGGTGAAATAACGTACCATACTCACTTTGAGAATATCTTCTGACATACACATAAAGGTATCTTTATGGGGTTCCCATAGTTCCACACCAAACTTGAAAGGGAGCAGGTTAAAAATATATAAAGGTATCTTTAATGAATATTATCTTCACTATTATGCATATCTAACTCATACAATCAAATAGAAGAGCTCTCTCTTCTGGGTTTCTTTTATGTCCAACGATACTTCAATCAAAAAGGATTCCCACCATTTTCACAAGTAGTATACAACGAATTTATTCCACAGAAATGCACAAAATGAAAATTTAAAACAAATATAAAAACAAGCAAAAAAAAAAAAGGTAAAAACTTCCAAATGGGAGTCCAAATAGTAATGTCCCACAACTAGAAGTATTGGAGCTTAAAGTTATCTCATCCACCACTGCCCGAATCAGTTACATGAAAAGACAAAAATTCCTCTAAGTAGTGGCAGGGCTTTCATTGATTCAGTCCTTCCAGTTGTGTAAGTCCTCACAACTGATGCGTTTCCATTAACATCTTTATAATTTACAACTGTGTATATGTGTCTGTGTTACATAGCATTTCATATACAGATAAAGCTGCAGTCACACACAGAATATATACATGCAGCAAATCAGCGTAGTTTGCTTGTGCGTATTATTCTTATAGCAATGCAAATAAGATGCAATTTGGGGGGGAAAAGATGCCCTGCACTTGCCAAGTCACACGGGAGTTCGCAGCTCTCATGCGACCTGTGTAGTGCGACGGAGGATATACAAGAAAGGTCACATTGTTTTGTTTTTTTACTACATTTTAATGTTAAATTATATTTCATTATACCATGTTTGTATAATAGTGATTATAGTATAATAGTGAATAGTCATTAAATCAGGTTTTCTATTTCCTAAATGCATTGAACAACTAAACATTTCAACCATAGTTTGTAGAGAATTGGAATATTCTTATGCACAATGTATTTTACATTTGTTTTCTTATTTTTGCTGAATAAAACTGTAAATGAAAGTACTTGTCAATTAATTTTCTTACAAAATCCCACTCATGGCACACTTAGTAGGAGGTAAAGTACTAAGGTGTGGGAATTTAGAAGTGGAGATGTTGCCCATAGCAACCAATCAGATTCTACTTTATTTATCTAGCACCTTCTAGAAGATAATAGCTAGAATCTGCTTGGTTGCTATTTGCAACGTCTCCACTTCTAAAAACCTGTACCTTAGTAAATACAGTACACCCATTAAAGTAAGACAACTTAACCTTTTTACACAAGGATAGTTGCTATCTTTTGCATAGTTGTCCACCGGATTGCAAAGCTTTTGGCCGATTTCGACGTTTCGGGTTGATAAATCTGATGAAAACGGGCAAATCGCATGTGCTTTACCTCCGATCCGATGCCCGATCCTGTGTGCATTGGATCGAAGCCCCTAGGTCGGAAGTACTGCACTATAGATATCTCAGATCCCGCTTGCATGGCATACGATGTATCGTATGTGATCCTGCCGCCTGGGAAGCTGCCGGGCGGTTCAAGGGAAATCTTATGCAACTTCTCCCTCGGAGAAGTCGCATAAATGTATGGGCATATTTAGGGCTGGCCACCAATAAACAAGAGAGGATAGGATCCATGCTGATTAACTACAGGGTTAGAGAAGGTGTGATGTCACTGTATGTTCATTGTGCTTGTATGCTTTCTTTTGTTGTGCAGTTTTAACTTTTTGAAAGTAGAAAGTACTATTTCTAAAGGAATAATATAGCTGGAGTTTTATTGTCTGAAGATTGTTTACTTCTATTCCTTAAGTTGACTGTATTGCGGAGCTACAGTAAGTATAA
This sequence comes from Pseudophryne corroboree, assembly GCF_028390025.1. Lineage (NCBI taxonomy): Eukaryota > Metazoa > Chordata > Amphibia > Anura > Myobatrachidae > Pseudophryne > Pseudophryne corroboree. The sequence goes on from NC_086449.1 coordinate 686,304,788, forward strand.
GTTGACTAGCCCTGTGAGACGATTGTTAGTTCCTGTTTGTTATTAGCATACTGTAGGTAGGCTGTATTGTATCTCCTTACAGATGCCATGGATTGTGCCAGCAAAGTGAACAAGTGTTGCAAAGTTTACTCCCTTACACAGCACTGGTTTGGTGATTCTTACACGCTTGTTAGTGTGAAAGCAATAAATAGGTGAACACATGGTGGCTGAGGTCTTGTGCCAGCAACGGTCATTCACCTATCTGTTGAAGATTGTTGTCACCCTTGATGTGTCCCTCTTTCTTATCTAAAAGGGAGATTACATATTGATTGTTGGTGTGTTTGTTCTGTAGTTGCTGTGTTTGCTTGTTTTGAACCGTTTGGTTACTGTAGAAATGCCAAGGACCGCAAATCCGTTGCGCAAGGGGAAAACATTGAGTAACCCTTAGGGGCTACGGTCACCATTTCTGCAACTACTGTACATACAATGCTATTCTTTCCATTCATATACAAGGCTATGGGGGGGTCATTCCGAGCTGATCGTAGCTGTGCTAAATTTAGCACAGCTATGATCATCTGCCCTGACATGCGGGGCGACGTCCAGCACAGGGCTAGTCCGCCCCGCATGTCAGTCCGCCTTCCCCCCCAGCACAAATACAAAAGCATCGCACAGCAGCGATGCTTTTGTATTTGTGGAGTAACTCCCGGCCAGCGCAGCTCCTGCGGCAGGCCGGGAGTTGCTTGTCACTGCCATTGGCCGAAGCGGCTGCGTGAGACGTCACTCAGCCACCACGGCCCGCCCCCCCAATGGTCCAGCCACGCCTGCGTTGGCCGGACCGTGCCCCCTAAACTGCGGCTTGACGCCGCCATCCAGCCTCCTCCCGCCCTGCGACCGCCTCTGCCTGTCAATCAGGCAGAGGCGATCGCTACTGAACGATGGCCTTCGCCCGGCCGGCGGCGCAATTCCGACCCGATTGCGGCACTGCGATAAACTGCAGCGAGCGATCGGGTCGGAATGACTCCCTATGTCTGCCATTCATACACAGTGCTATTCCTGCCACCCCTACATATGACACTATTTCTGCCATCGGTATATACAACTTTAGGTCTGGCATATTCATACTCAGTGCTATTCCTACCACCCCTACATACTTTACAACACTATTCCTGCCAATTCTATATACAATGCTACAGTAAGTCTGCCATTTATACACAATGTTATTTCTGCCACCCCTATACATACTTGCCTACCCTCCTGGAATGGCCAGGAGGCACCCAAAAATTGGGTAACCCTCCCGGCCCCCCGGAAAGGTGGGCAAGCCACCCGTTTTCCATGTCAGGCACGTCGCACCCTGCCTTGGCCGCCCACAACAGGAACAGGTGGGCGGACGAGGGGATCTGATGACGCGATTTGGGTTGAATCGCGTTATTGTAACTCTGCCCCCCGCTAGACAGTGCCTATTTTCTCGGCAATGTATAGCGGGGGGGTGGAGCCATGATGACGCAATCGTGATACCATGCCCTCTGGACTGCCCACTTCTCTGTAATCATGCCCCCGGACAGCCCACATTGACTGACCATGCCTCCCGGACAGCCCATTATGCCGCCCGGCCATGCCCCCATGCGCCTACAATGCTTTCTCCTCCCAAAGGAGGGGGCAGCAAAGTAGGCAAGTATGCCTATATACAATGCTATGTGTGCCATTCATACACAGTGCTATTCCTAAAACTCCAACATGCAATACTGTTCTTGCTATCTCTATACACAACGCTATGTCTGCCATTTATACACAGTGCTATTTCTGCCACAACCTCACACAACATTATTCATGCCATCCCTGTATATACTGTAACACTGTCTGCTATTCATACACAGTGCTATTCCTGCCACTCCTACTGTATATATAATGCTATTCCTGTCACCCCAACATGCAATGCTATTCCTTCTATCCCTATATACAACATACCTCCCAACTTCTGTCTCTGACTTGGGGGTTTATTTACTAATATTCGTGTTTTTGCCGTTTTTAAGGGTGTTTGAACTCAAATGGTATCGGGTGCATTTTATTGCAACTTTTTGAATCCTGATACGATCATTCACTAAGCTGCCGAGTTTTGCACATTCGTTTTTTCCGATGTTGGTGTGATTCGTAATGTCAGAAAGTGTTTTACGGGAGTGATGAGTAAAACACTGCCTGACAAAACACAAGGAATCCCGGCCGGATCTGTGAGATCCGTGCTGGGCTTCATTGTGTACCTTAAAAAGGTGTTTTAATTGTTTTTAATTCTGAAAAAAATTGCGTGGGGTCCCCCCTCCTAAGCATAACCAGCCTCGGGCTCTTTGAGCCGGTCCTGGTTGAAAAAATATGGGGGAAAAATTGACAGGGGTTCCCCCATATTTGAGCAACCAGCACCGGGCTCTGCGCCTGGTCCTGGTGCAAAAAATATGGGGGACAAAAAGCGTAGGGTCCCCCGTATTTTTTGAACCAGCACCGGGCTCCACTAGTCAGAGAGATACTGCCAAAGCCGGGGGACACATTTATATAGGTCCCTGCGGCCCTGGCATTAAATCACTAACTAGTCACCCCTGGCCGGGGTACCCTGGAGGAGTGGGGACCCCTTAAATCAAGGGGTCCCTCCCTCCAGCCACCCAAGGGCCAGAGGTGAAGCCCGAGGCTGCCCCCCATCCATGGGCTGCGCATGGGGGGCTGATAGCCAAGTGTAAAATAAAAGAATATTGTTTTTTGCACAAGAACTACAAGTCCCTGCAAGCCTCCCCCGCAAGCTGGTACTTGGAGAACCACAAGTACCAGCATGCGGGGGTTAAACGGGCCGCTGGTACCTATAGTTCTTCTGAAAAAAAAATACCCAAATAAAAACAGGACACACACACATTGAAAGTACAACTTTATTACATACATTCCGAACACACACACACTTACCTATGTTCAGATGCCGACTCGGCCCACGTCTCGACGTCGATTCCAGGGTACCTGAAAATAAAATTATACTCACCTAAATCCAGTGTGTCGTGTCCTTTTTTCATAATCCACGTACTTGGCAAAAAAACAAACCGCATACCCGATCCACACACTGAAAGGGGTCCCATGTTTACACATGGGACCCCTTTCCCCATCTGCCGGGACCCCCCCTGACTCCTGTCAAAGAGGGTCCCTTCAGCCAATCAGGGAGTGCCACGTCGTGGCACCCTCCTGATTGGCTGTGACCTTCTGTAGTGTCAGTGAGGCTGTGCAGTGAAGTTACAATGTAGCGCATAGGCGCACCATTGTATCCAATGATGGGAACTTTGTGGTCAGCGGTTGAGGTTACTCGCGGTCAACTGCTGACCGCAAAGTTCCCATCATTGGATACAATGGTGCACCTATGCGCTACATTGTATCTTCACTGCACAGCCTCACTGACACTACAGGAGGTCACAGCCAATCAGGAGAGTGCCACGACGTGGCGCTCCCTGATTGGCTGAAGGGACCCTCTTTGACAGGAGTCAGGGGGGGTCCCGGCAGACGGGGAAAGGGGTCCCATGTGTAAACATGGGACCCCTTTCAGTGCGTGGATCGGGTATGCGGTTTGTTTTTTTGCCAAGTACGTGGATTATTAAAAAAGGACACGACACACTGGATTTAGGTGAGTATAATTTTATTTTCAGGTTCCCTGGAATCGACGTCGAGACGTGGGCCGAGTCGGCATCTGAACATAGGTAAGTATGTGTGTGTCGGAATGTATGTAATAAAGTTGTACTTTCAAGGTGTGTGTGTCCTGTTTTTATTTGGGTATTTTTTTTGCAGAGGAACTATAGGTACCAGCGGGCCCGTTTAACCCCCGCATGCTGGTACTTGTGGTTCTCCAAGTACCAGCTTGCGGGGGAGGCTTGCAGGGACTTGTAGTTCTTGTGCAAAAAACAATATTCTTTTATTTTACACTTGGCTATCAGCCCCCCATCCGCAGCCCATGGATGGGGGGCACAGCCTCGGGCTTCACCCCTGGCCCTTGGGTGGCTGGAGGGGGGGACCCCTTGATTTAAGGGGTCCCCACTCCTACAGGGTACCCCGGCCAGGGGTGACTAGTTAGTGATTTAATGCCAGGGCCGCAGGGACCTATATAAAAGTGTCCCCCGGCTGTGGCATTATCTCTCTGACTAGTGGAGCCCGGTGCTGGTTCAAAAAATACGGGGAACCCCTATGCTTTTTGTCCCCTGTATTTTTTGCACCAGGACCAGGCGCAGAGCCCGGTGCTGGTTGATCAAATATGGGGGAACCCCTGTCAATTTTTTTCCCATATTTTTTCAACCAGGACCGGCTCAAAGAGCTAGAGGCTGGTTTGGCTTAGGAGGGGGGACCCCACGCAATTTTTTTTTCACATTTTTACCTTAAACAGACCCTTTCCCATAGATAAACATGCACAGATCTCACTGATCCGTGCATGATTATCCAAACTCGCCTGGAATAAGCAGGTCTATTTTTTTGCTGCTTTTTTTAACGAATCGCAAAAAAATACACCCGCAGTTGAGCACTCAGAGACTAACACCCAAATACGAATGAATAGTGAATACCCGTATTGTATGAAATAACAGACGCGTTTGACCGATGGTCTATTCATTCATATTTCTGACCTTTGTCATTCAAACCATTACGAATAGACCAAACACTGCAGAGATTTGTGCTTAGTGAATTCCCGTGTTGGGACTTAGAAAAAAAAAACACAAATCGGACAAACTTGGATTTTTAGTACATTTTGGCCCTGGTCTCAGGAGATATAGGAATATAATTTTTTAAGGATATATATTAAAAGCTAAGTTTTAATTCACGAATCTGACACAGATTTCACATTAAAATTATTTCTTAAGAGTGCGCCCACAAAGAAGTCTACTTTCTTTTTCTTGTACATTAAATACCAGAAGGTGAGTAAAAAGTCTATGACACGTGAGGCAGTACCTCACCTGCCTCTCTGTTCCGCACATTTCTGATAAAAACTCACCAAATTTCCGGCTATATACTGTATACTGCTGCACCTGTGTATTATGCCTACATGCATCCTTGTGCTCATATTTTGTGTGTAAATCTGGCTCTGCCTCCCCAGTATTTACCTCACCGCATGTCCCTGGTGTGGTCATACTGGAGTATGACAGGAAAGGCTCTGTCTCACTTGCCTCGCCTCACCGCACGTTCCTGGGCCACACCCCCTTATCTTGCGTGACATATGCACAATGTCCGGGCTGTCAGACAGCCACAGTCTATCCCATACTTGCCTACTTTTAAAAATGAGTTTCAGAGAGATTCCAGGCGGCAGCAGAATATGCTGCATAAAGCGCAGTCATGCTCTGTCCAAAGGGCGTGTCTAGGACTACCTATGGGCGTATTTATTTCTACTCAGGGTTGTATCCTGCAATGGCAGATGAAAGCTAGTACTAAAAGCAGCAAAAAAGAAAAAAAAAAGGGTAATGCTATAGGTACACTAAAGTACAGGTTAAGTATCCCATATCCAAATATTCCGAAATACGGAATATTCCGAAATACGGACTTTTTTGAGTGAGAGTGAGATAGTGAAACCTTTGTTTTTTGATGACTCAATGTACACAAACGTTGTTTAATACACAAAGTTATTAAAAATATTGTATTAATGACCTTCAGGCTGTGTGTATAAGGTGTATGTGAAACATAAATGAATTGTGTGAATATAGACACACTTTGTTTAATGCACAAATTTGTAAAAAATATTGTCTAAAATGACCTTCAGGCTGTCTGTATAAGGTGTATATGAAACATAAATGCATTCTGTGCTTAAACTTGGGTCCCATCACCATGATATCTCATTATGGTATGCAATTATTCCAAAATACGGAAAAATCCAATATCCAAAATACCTCTGGTCCCAGGCATTTTGGATAAGGGATACTCAACCTGTAATAATAAAGATGCACTAAATTAAGATACCGTGTACAGTTGTGAGAAGAAAGTGTACATCAATCACATTACACCGCACAGTAGTACCCCATAAACATGTCATGCCACAGTAGAGCCCCTTATACACATTATGCCATGGTAGAGCCACTTATACACATTTTGGCAGGTAGTCCCTTATACACATTTTGCCAGTGAGGCCCTTATACACATAACGCCAGGTAGAGCCACTTAGGCCCAAGAGAGAGAAAGTGTGTGTGTTTATGTGTAGACAGAAGCGCTTCAGCACGAACCGCAGCTCTACGTCTCACCCTCCTCTGCGAGCAGCTCTGGGACCCACCATTCCTCGACCCCAGCTGCACTGTGTACCACATGGGGGTGAAACTCGGGGTGCCCAGCACCGCCTTCTGTAATATACACAGCAGGCAGCGCTGCAACTGTCGACAGCAATGCAGACAGAACCGAACAACAAGTGTAAGAGTAGATGGTGCGCCAGAATGAAAAGTGCGCAGTGTACAAGGCACTGTCTGCCTTACCCTAGTTATGGCCTGAACACAGCATCATAATACATTACATTATACACAGCCCACCTCCCCAATATTACAGACAGTATACCCAGTACCACATTACATTACATTATACATAGCCCCACTCACTCATATTACAGCCAGTACACAAAGCACCATATTAGATTACATTATAGACAGCCCCCCTCCCCATATTACAGTCAGTGCACACAGTACCACATTACATTACATTATACATAGCCCCACTCCCTCATATTACAGTCAGTACACACAGACCCATATTACATTACATTATACATAGCCCCACTCCCTCATTTTGCAGCCAGTACACGCAGCACCATATTAGATTACATTATACACAGCCCCACTCCACATATTACAGTCAGTACACACAGACCCATATTACATTACATTATACACAGCCTACACTGCCCACCCCCCCACTTTACCCCAGTACCACATTATATTTCACACAGACCCCCTCCCCCATATTAGATAGTACATCACCATATTACATTATATTATACACAGAACACCCCTCCTACCAATATTGCTCCCAGTAGCTCATAACATTTCACACAGTCCCCCTCCCCCATATTACACCCACTACAATATCACATTTAGGGGGTCATTCCGAGTTGTTCGCTCGTTATTTTTTTTTTGCAACGGAGCGATTAGTCGCGAATGCGCATGCGCAATGTCCGCAGTGCGACTGCGCCAAGTAAATTTGCTATGCAGTTAGGAATTTTACTCACGTTTTTTTCTTCGTTCTGGTGATCGCAATGTGATTGACAGGGAGTGGGTGTTTCTGGGCGGAAACAGGCCGTTTTATGGGTGTGTGTGAAAAAACGCTACCGTTTCTGGGAAAAACGCGGGAGTGGCTGGAGAAACGGAGGAGTGTCTGGGCGAACGCTGGGTGTGTTTGTGACGTCAAACCAGGAACGACAAGCACTGAACTGATCGCAGATGCCGAGTAAGTTTGATGCTACTCAGAAACTGCTAAGAGGTGTGTAATCGCAATTTTGAGAAACTTTCGTTCGCAATTTTACTATGCTAAGATTCACTCCCAGTAGGCGGCGGCTTAGCGTGTGCAAAGCTGCTAAAAGCAGCTTGCGAGCGAACAACTCGGAATGACCCCCTTAGTTATGCACAACACACAACACCCACCCCATATTACACCTAATACCACATTACATTATACCAGGGACGTGCAGTCAGGGGAGGCAGTGCCTGTCATTAATGAATAAAATAATAATAAGATACTTATGACACATATTATGTGTCATAAGTATATGCTTTAGCCTTTATATTATTTTAATAATTTTTATAGTGTAAAAATGTTTTTTTAAATTTGTTTCTGAGGCACCACTCGAGGTGACTCCCGATATCAATGTGAAAGAGTCGGAAGCGGGGGGCGGGGCCGAGCATCGGGCAGTAAAAGCCCAATAAAAAGTCCTGTAAGCGGCACCTATACAAGTGCCTCTTTGACAGGGGCGTGCTTTCAGCCATGTGAAAGCACACCCCTGTCACTGAAACAGTTGTGATTGGGCAGTGGGCAGTTCTGGTCTAGCCAAGCAGCAAACACGCTGTGCTCAGCACTTGCAGGGGCAGATTGGTCTGGCGGGATGCTGGCACGCTTTGCCTGGACCGCGCCTCCTAAACGGCGACCAAGCGCAGCCTGCCCAACCCCTCCTGCCCAGCGACTGCCTCTGCCTTCAATCAGGCAGAGGCGATCGCAGGGCTAAGACAGCTGTCAGCTGTCTGCCATGCGCCAGTGCACTGCGGCGCTGGCGCATGCGCACTTCAGACTTGATCGCTGCTGTGTAAATACGCACTGCAGCGATCAGGTCTGAATTAGCCCCACAGTACAGTACAGTGCTATTCCTGCCATCCCAACATACAGTACTTTACTATTCCTGCCAATCTGACAGCTGTTTATTAGTAGTGATGAGCGTGTTCGGATCCTCGGGATCCGAACCCGCCCGAACTTCACATTTTTTTACACGGGTCCGAGCGACTCGGATCCTCCCGCCTTGCTCGGTTAACCCGAGCGCGCCCGAACGTCATCATCCCGCTGTCGGATTCTCGCGAGACTCGGATTCTATATAAGGAGCCGCGCGTCGCCGCCATTTTCACACGTGCATTGAGATTGATAGGGAGAGGACGTGGCTGGCGTCCTCTCCGTTATAGTAGAACACAGAGTGACTTAGTTAGTTATAATTGTGGGGAGGATTGGGGACGGGGAGCAGCTGTTAGGGAGTACAGTGCAGGGTTTTGATTATACCACCAGTGAGTTTAATCCTTTGTTTCTCTGCCTGAAAAAAAAACGCTCCACCATATCTGTGCGTGCTCACTCAGTGTGCTGCACTGCTGCATGATATATCTGTGCTGAGTGCACTGCTCACACTGCCTAATTGTGGGGACTGGGGAGCAGTTATAGCAGGAGTACAGTGCACAGTTTTGCTGACAGTGACCACCAGTCCAGTATACGTTTGTCTGCCTGAAAAACACTCCTGTGGTGTTTTTTTTCCCTTCATACTAGTTTAGCAGTCTGCTGACAGTGTCCACCAGGTCCGTTATATACAGTATATTATATATATAAGCAGTACGGTAGGCCACGGCTGTACCTACCTCTGTGTCGTCAGTGCACTCGTCGTCCATAAGTAATATATAATACTATACTATCCATCCATCTACATTGTATACCTGTGGTGTTTTTTTTATTCTTCATACTAGTTTAGCAGTCTGCTGACAGTGTCCACCAGGTCCTTTATACAGTATATTATATATATAAGCAGTACGGTAGGCCACGGCTGTACCTACCTCTGTGTCGTCAGTGCACTCGTCGTCCATAAGTAATATAATACTATACTATCCATCCATCTACATTGTATACCTGTGGTGGTTTTTTTTTTTCTTCATACTAGTTTAGCAGTCTGCTGACAGTGTCCACCAGGTCCGTTACATACAGTATATATTATATATATATATATATATATATATATAAGCAGTACGGTAGGCCACGGCTGTACCTACCTCTGTGTCGTCAGTGCACTCGTCGTCCATAAGTAATATAATACTATACTATCCATCCATCTACATTGTATACCTGTGGTGGTTTTTTTTTTCTTCATACTAGTTTAGCAGTCTGCTGACAGTGTCCACCAGGTCCGTTATACAGTATATTATATATATATAAGCAGTACGGTAGGCCACGGCTGTACCTACCTATGTGTCGTCAGTGCACTCGTCGTCCATAAGTAATATAATACTAAACTATCCATCCATCTACATTGTATACCTACCTGTGGTGGGTTTTTTTTTCTTCATACTAGTTTAGCAGTCTGCTGACAGTGTCCACCAGGTCCGTTATATACAGTATATTATATATAAGCAGTGCGGTAGGCCACGGCTGTACCTACCTCTTTGTCGTCAGTGCACTTGTCGTCCATAAGTAATATAATACTATACTATCCATCCATCTACATTGTATACCTGTGGTGTTTTTTTCTTTTCTTCATACTAGTTTAGCAGTCTGCTGACAGTGTCCACCAGGTCCGTTATACAGTATATTATATATATAAGCAGTACGGTAGGCCACGGCTGTACCTACCTCTGTGTCGTCAGTGCACTCGTCGTCCATAAGTAATATAATACTATACTATCCATCCATCTACATTGTATACCTGTGGTGGTTTTTTTTCTTCTTCATACTAGTTTAGCAGTCTGCTGACAGTGTCCACCAGGTCCGTTATATACAGTATATATTATATATATTTATATAAGCAGTACGGTAGGCCACGGCTGTACCTACCTCTGTGTCGTCAGTGCACTCGTCGTCCATAAGTAATATAATACTATACTATCCATCCATCTACATTGTATACCTGTGGTGTTTTTTTTTCTCTTCATATTAGTTTAGCAGTCTGCTGACAGTGTCCAACAGGTCCGTTATACAGTATATTATATATATAAGCAGTACGGTAGGCCACGGCTGTACCTACCTCTGTGTCGTCAGTGCACTCGTCGTCCATAAGTAATATAATACTATACTATCCATCCATCTACATTGTATACCTGTGGTGGCTTTTAGTTGTGCGCATTAAAATATGGAGAACAAAAATGTGGAGGTTAAAAAAATAGGGAAAGATCAAGATCCACTTCCACCTCGTGCTGAAGCTGCTGCCACTAGTCATGGCCGAGACGATGAAATGCCATCAACGTCGTCTGCCAAGGCCGATGCCCAATGTCAGAGTACAGAGCATGTAAAATCCAAAACACAAAAGATCAGTAAAAAAATTACCCAAAAATCAAAATTAAAAGCGTCTGAGGAGAAGCGTAAACTTGCCAATATGCCATTTACGACACGGAGTGGCAAGGAACGGCTGAGGCCCTGGCCTATGTACATGGCTAGTGGTTCAGCTTCACATGAGGATGGAAGCACTCATCCTCTCACTAGAAAAAAGAAAAGACTTGCGGCAAAAGCACAGCAAAGAACTGTGCGTTCTTCGAAATCACAAATCCCAAAGGAGAATCCAATTGTGTCGGTTGCGATGCCTGACCTTCCCAACACTGGGCGGGAAGAGCTTGCGCCTTCCACCATTTGCACGCCCCCTGCAAGTGCTTGAAGGAGCACCCGCAGTCCAGTTCCTGATAGTCAAATTGAAGATGTCACTGTTGAAGTACACCAGGATGAGGATATGGGTGTTGCTGGCGCTGGGGAGGAAATTGACAAGGAGGATTCTGATGGTGAGGTGGTTTGTTTAAGTCAGGCACCGTGGGACGAATATGGCCATTGACATGCCTGGTCAAAATACAAAAAAAATCAGCTCTTCAGTGTGGAATTATTTCAACAGAAATGCGACAACTGGTGTCAAGCCGTGTGTTGCCTTTGTCAAGCTGTAACAAGTAGGGGTAAGGACGTTAACCCCCTCGGAACATCCTCCCTTATACGTCACCTGCAGCGCATTCATAATAAGTCAGTGACAAGTTCAAAAACTTTGGGCGACAGCGGAAGCAGTCCACTGACCAGTAAATCCCTTCCTCTTGTAACAAAGCTCGCGCAAACCACACCACCAACTCCCTCAGTGTCAATTTCCTCCTTACCCAGGAAAGCCAATAGTCCTGCAGGCCATGTCACTGGCAAGTCTGACGAGTCCTCTCCTGCCTGGGATTACTCCGATGCATCCTTGAGTGTAACGCCTACTGCTGCTGGCGCTGCTGTTGTTGCTGCTGGGAGTCGATCGTCATCCCAGAGGGGAAGTCGGAAGACCACTTGTACTACTTCCAGTAAGCAATTGACTGTCCAACAGTCCTATGCGAGGAAGATGAAATATCACAGCAGTCATCCTGTTGAAAAGCGGATAACTGAGGCCTTGACAACTATGTTGGTATTAGACGTGCGTCCAGTATCCGCCGTTAGTTCACAGGGAACTAGACAATTGCTTGAGGTAGTGTGCCCCCGTTACCAAATACCATCTAGGTTCCACTTCTCTAGGCAGGCGATACCGAGAATGTTCACGGACGTCAGAAAAAGACTCACCAGTGTCCTAAAAAATGCAGTTGTACATAATGTCCACTTAACCACGGACAAGTGGAGCAGGGCAGACTCAGGACTACATGACTGTGACAGCCCACTGGGTAGATGTATTGCCTCCCGCTGCAAGAACAGCAGCGGCGGCACCAGTAGCAGCATCTCGCAAACGCCAACTCGTTCCTAGGCAGGCTACGCTTTGTATCACCGCTTTCCAGAATACGCACACAGCTGAAAACCTCTTACGGCAACTGAGGAAGATCATCGCAGAATGGCTTACCCCAATTGGACTCTCCTGGGGATTTGTGGCATCGGACAACGCCAGCAATATTGTGCGTGCATTACATCTGGGCAAATTCCAGCACGTCCCATGTTTTGCACATACATTGAATTTGGTGGTGCAGAATTATTTAAAAAACGACAGGGGCGTGCAAGAGATGCTGTCGGTGGCCAGAAGAATTGCGGGCCACTGTCGGCGTACAGGCACCGCGTACAGAAGACTGGAGCACCACCAAAAACACCTGAACCTGCCCTGCCATCATCTGAAGCAAGAGGTGGTAACGAGGTGGAATTCAACCCTCTATATGCTTCAGAGGATGAGGAGCAGCAAAAGGCCATTCAAGCCTATACATCTGGCCACGATATAGGCAAAGGAGGTGGAATGCACCTGTCTCAAGCGCAGTGGAGAATGATTTCAACGTTGTGCAAGGTTCTGCAACCTTTTGAACTTGCCACACGTGAAGTCAGTTCAGACACTGCCAGCCTGAGTCAGGTCATTCCCCTCATCAGGCTTTTGCAGAAGAAGCTGGAGGCATTGGCGGAGGAGCTAAAACAGAGCGATTCCGCTAGGCATGTGGGACTTGTGGATGGAGCCCTTCATTCGCTTAACCAGGATTCACGTGTGGTCAATCTGTTGAAATCAGAGCACTACATTTTGGCCACCGTGCTCGATCCTAGATTTAAAACCTACGTTGGATCTCTCTTTCCGGCAGACACAAGTCTGCAGAGGTTCAAAGAACTGCTGGTGAGAAAATTGTCAAGTCAAGCGGAATGCGACCCGTCAACATCTCCTCCTTCACATTCTCCTGCAACTGGGGGTGCGAGGAAAAAGCTACGAATTCCGAGCCCACCCGCTGGCGGTGATGCAGGGCAGTCTGGAGCGACTGCTGATGCTGACATCTGGTCCGGACTGAAGGACCTGCCAACGATTACTGACATGTCGTACACTGTCACTGCATATGATTCTCTCACCATTGAAAGAATGGTGGAGGATTATATGAGTGACTGCATCCAAGTAGGCACGTCAGACAGTCCGTACGTATACTGGCAGGAAAAAGAGGCAATTTGGAGGCCCTTGCACAAACTGGCTTTATTCTACCTAAGTTGCCCTCCCTCCAGTGTGTACTCCGAAAGAGTGTTTAGTGCCGCCGCTCACCTTGTCAGCAATCGGCGTACGAGGTTACTTCCAGAAAATGTGGAGAAGATGATGTTCATTAAAATGAATTATAATCAATTCCTCCATGGAGACATTCACAAGCAGCAATTGCCTCCAGAAAGTACACGGGGACCTGAGATGGTGGATTCCAGTGGGGACGAATTAATAATCTGTGAGGAGGGGGATGTACACAGTAAAAGGGGTTATGAATCGGACGATGATGATGAGGTGGACATCTTGCCTCTGTAGAGCCAGTTTGTGCAAGGAGAGATTGATTGCTTCTTTTTTGGTGGGGGCCCAAACCAACCAGTCATTTCAGTCACAGTCGTGTGGCAGACCCTGTCGCTGAAATGATGGGTTCGTTAAACTGTGCATGTCCTTTTTTTACAACATAAGGGTGGGTGGGAGGGCCCAAGGACAATTCCATCTTGCACCTCTTTTTTCTTTCATTTTTCTTTGCGTATGTGCTGTTTGGGGAGTATTTTTTGGAAGGGCAATCCTGCGTGACACTGCAGTGCCACTCCTAGATGGGCCAGGTGTTTGTGTCGGCCACTAGGGTCGCTTAGCTTAGTCGTCACACAGCTACCTCATTGCGCCTCTTTTTTTCTTTGCGTCATGTGCTGTTTGGGGAGTATTTTTTGGAAGGGCCATCCTGCGTGACATTGCAGTGCCACTCCTAGATGGGCCAGGTGTTTGTGTCGGCCACTAGGGTCGCTTAGCTTAGTCGTCACACAGCTACCTGATTGCGCCTCTTTTTTTCTTTGCGTCATGTGCTGTTTGGGGAGTATTTTTTGGAAGGGCCATCCTGTGTAACACTGCAGTGCCACTCCTAGATGGGCCAGGTGTTTGTGTCGGCCACTAGGGTCGCTTAGCTTAGTCGTCACACAGCTACCTCATTGCGCCTCTTTTTTTCTTTGCGTCATGTGCTGTTTGGGGAGTATTTTTTGGAAGGGCCATCCTGCGTGACACTGCAGTGCCACTCCTAGATGGGCCAGGTGTTTGTGTCGGCCACTAGGGTCGCTTAGCTTAGTCGTCACACAGCTACCTCATTGCGCCTCTTTTTTTCTTTGCGTCATGTGCTGTTTGGGGAGTATTTTTTGGAAGGGCCATCCTGCCTGACACTGCAGTGCCACTCCCAGATGGGCCAGGTGTTTGTGTCGGCCACTTGTGTCGCTTAGCTTAGCCATCCAGCGACCTCGGTGCAAATTTTAGGACTAAAAATAATACTGTGAGGTGTGAGGTGTTCAGAATAGACTGGAAATTAGTGTAAATTATGGTTATTGAGGTTAATAATACTATGGGATCAAAATGACCCCCATATTCTATGATTTAAGCTGTTTTTTAGGGTTTTTTGAAAAAAACACCCGAATCCAAAACACAACCGAATCCGACAAAAAAAATTCGGTGAGGTTTTGCCAAAACGCGTTCGAACCCAAAACACGGCCGCGGAACCGAACCCAAAACCAAAACACAAAACCCGAATAATTTCCGGTGCACATCACTATTTATTAGTAAATCTACATAACCTGTTTTATAAAACATGTTCTTGTGTGTTCTGACATATGGTGTTTTCAGCCAATAGGTGAACGGTTTTCTAACACACATTAATAATTTGTACTAGCCCATTGGTTTCAAAAGTTTTTTGAATCACAATGCCCTAGATTATCAGAATTTTTTTAACAGCACCCCTAGACCAGAAGTTTCTTATTGAGAAATTTAGAAGGAAATATCAAATTAAGTAAACTGTGTTTCTCTTACGTCTTAAAGGATGCTGGGGTCCACATTAGTACCATTGGGTATAGACGGATCCACTAGGAGCCATTGGCAATTTAAGAGTTTAACAGTGTGGGCTGGCTCCTCCCTCTATGCCCCTCCTACCAGACTCAGTTTAGAAAATGTGCCCGAAGGAGCCGGTCATAGCTAGGGGTGCGCCATAGGAGTTTTTCTAGTTTTGTTGTTTTAATTAGAGTTAGGCACAGGGAGGCTGCTGGCAACAGCCTCCCTGCTTCGTGGGACTTAGGGGGGGAGTAGTGTCCAACCCTGAGAGGTTAATGGCCACTATCTCCGCTGACAGGACACTAGGCTCTTGAGGGTGATGATCGTTAGCCGCCCCAGGTGACCGCTCACTTCAGCAGCATGCCGCCACCCCCTAACAGAGCCAGAAAGTTCCGGTGGTGAGTGAGTCACTGGCGCCCTGAGCCAGCGCCTATACCCTAAACTGGTCACCAAGGCTGTCAGGGACCTCGGCAATGCTGCCAGCATCATTCCTCAGGCCAGTATAAAGATGTGAAGTGTGGGAAGCAGTGCCATGTTTAGGGGGCGGAGCATCTCCTCAGAGCAGACCCAGCAGCGTTCAGCGCCATTTTCCTGCCTGCAGATCCAACTACAGAGATGCTGATAGGGAGTGCTGTCCCTCCATGCAACTCCAGCTATCCTGTGCGGTATCAGGGGGTTGTAGAAGGGGGGGGGAGGCTGTGTAATTACTGTGTAGTCTATTAAGGTACACAGTGCCAGGTAGTGGTATTATATCTACCTAGGGAAGTGCTGTGTGTGTACTGGCTCCAAGCTCTGTGTTTCTCTGTGGCATACTTGGGGGGAAATTGTGTCTGACATTTTCCTGTGTGTGTGGGTGTAGTTTTTCTCACATAGCCATGTCAAGGGATTCGGTGTCTTATGCTTCAGAGGACATTTCTTCTCCAGAGTAATCAATTCCATGTACCCAGGAATGTATTGTCTTATCTCAGATTCCCATTACTGAGCCAGAATGGCTAACTTCTACTACGAGAATGATCTCTAAGTTAGCTACTAGGGTAGCTCATACTGAGACTGAAACTCAGGTTTTAAAGAATTCTATGGCTGTTTGGTCAGGTTCTGTTCCTATTTCTTCCAAATCCTCTAACATATACCCACAGAAACATGCTGTTGCCCAGATTATGCAAGATGACACGAATACAGACTCTGACACAGTAGACGGTGATGAGGATGTGCTGAGGGGGGTGGCATACCTGGCAAATGGGGTGCAGCTCATGATTGAGGCCATGAGAGATGTGTTAAACATTGCGGACACACCACCTGAGCAGGTTGAGGAGGCTTACTTCACAGATAATAAGAAAGCCTCGCTAACCTTCCCTGCGTCAAAAGAATTAAACGCTTTATTTGAAAAAGCCTGGGAAACCCTGGAGAAAAATTCCACATCCCCAAAAGGGTTCTGGTTCCTTTTCCCTTCCCTGAGGAGGATAGAAAAAAATGGGAAAATGCACCCATAGTTGACGCATCTGTGTCCAGACTGTCAAAAAAGGTGGTTTTACCTGTTCCTGGATTTACCACGTTAAAAGAACCGGCAGATCGTGAGATTGACACTACGCTTAAATCCATATACACTGCTTCAGGGGTGGCATTAAGGCCTACTATTGCCTGTGCATGGATCTCAAAAGCTATAGTAAAGTGGTCAGGCACATTACTAGAAGACTTAGATGCAATGGATAGAAGTGACATTGAACTGTTTTTGTGTAACATACAGGTTTCTGCGGGGTTCATGGTGGGACCTGGGTATGCTGAATGCACGGATATCTTCCATGTCTGTCTCAGCTCGCAGGGGACTCTGGCTACGCCAATGGTCGGCAGACGCGGAATCCAGGAGAAGTGTGGAGAACCTACTATACACATGTCATGCTCTGTTTTGGGAAGCGGATACGTGGATTTCCACGGCAACCGCAGGTAAGTCACCGTTTCTTCCCTCAGCTACGCCTTCAACGAAGAAACCATTTTCTTCATCCGCATCACAGTCCTTTCGGACTGCTAAGACAAAAAAGTCCAAGCCCCCTACCACTTTCTTTAGAAGTGGGCGTGCAAAATCCAAAAAGCCTGCACCTGCAGGCTCCCAGGACCAGAATCCTGCTTCTGGTTCCTCAAAATCCTCAGCATGACGGTGGACCGCACAGCCTGGAAGATGGTCTGGTGGGTGTGAGGCTCAAACGTTTCAGCCACGTCTGGGTATCGTCCGGCCTGGACCCCTGGGTACAGGATATTGTATCCCAGGGGTAGAGACTGGAGTTTCAAGAACTCCCGCCTCACCGATTCTTCAAATCAGGCTTGCCAGCATTACTGGCAGGCAGGGCTGTCCTACAGGAAGCCATTCAAAATTTGGAAAGGTCAGCGATCATCATTACAGTTCCACCGCATATGCAAACCAAGGGTTACTATTCGAACCTTTTCGTGCTACCGAAACCGGATGGTTAGGTCAGACCGATTTTGAACTTGAAATCGTTAAACCCTTATCTGAGGGAGTTCAAATTCAAAATGGAGTCTCTGAGAGCGGTGATCTCAGGTCTAGAGGAGGGTGAGTTTCTGGTATCCCTGGATATCAAGGATGCGTATCTCAACATTCCGATTTGGCCACCATACCAGGCTTATCTCAGGTTTGCGCTGTTAGACAGTCACTGCCATTCGGTCTCTCCACGGCACCGAGGGTGTTCACCAAGGTGATGGCAGAGATGATGGTTCTCCTCCGCAGACAGGAAGTGAACATAATTCCATATCTGGACGATCTGCTGATAAAGGCATAAACCAGGGAGGCCTTGTTGCAGTCAGTTCATTGCTCTCACGACTCGTCTGCTCAGGGAACATGGTTGGATCCTGAACCTTCCGAAGTCACATTTGGGACCGACAAAGAGATTGTCTTTCCTGGGGATGATACTTGACACGGAAGTGCAGAGGGTGTTTCTACCAGAGGCAAAAGCGTTGGTGATGCAAGCAATGGTCTGGGATGTCATGAAGCCAGCCCGGGTATCGCTTCATCAGTCCATTCACCTTCTGGGGAAGATGGTTGCCTCCTACGAGGCTCTACAGTATGGAAGATTTCATGCTCGATCCTTCCAACTGGATCTCCTAGACAAGTGGTCAGGGTCTCATCTACATATTCACCTGAGGATAAGTCTGTCGCCGAAAGCAAGGATTTTACTCCTCTGGTGGCTGCAAATGTTTCACTTTCTGGAGGGCCGCAGGTTCGTGATTCAGGACTGGGTCCTTTTAACCACAGACGTAAGTCTCCGGGGTTGGGGCTCGGTCACTCAAGGGGAAACCTTCCAAGGAAGGTGGTCAAGCCTGGAATCCAGTCTACCAATAAACATTCTGGAACTAAGAGTCGTGTACAACAATCTTCTCCAAGCAGCACATCTTCTGCGAGATCGTTCCATTCAAGTACAGTCGGACAATGTAACAACGGTGGCCTACATAAACCGACACGGCGGAACGAAGAGCAGAGCTGCAATATCAGAGGTAAAAAGGATCCTCCTCTGGGCAGAAAGGCACACATTGGCGCTGTCAGCAATCTTCACTCCGGGAGCAGACAACTGGGAAGCAGACTTCCTCAGCAGACACGATCTCCATCCAGGAGAGTAGGGACTCCATCTGGAGGTGTTCACGGAGGTGACAAATCTTTGGGGTGTACCTCATAGACATGATGGCCTCACGTCTCAACAAGAAGCTTCAGAGGTATTGTTCCAGGTCGAGAGACCCGCGAGCAGAGGCGGTGGACGCCCTGGTGACTCCGTGGGTGTTCCAGTCAGTGTACATGTTTCCTCCACTTCCACTCATTCCAAGGATTCTAAAAATCATAAAGAGAACAAAAGTTCAGACAATCCTCATTGCTCCGGACTGGCCAAGAAGGGCTTGGTACATGGATCTTCTGGAGTTACTGCTAGAAGAGCCGTGGCCTCTTCCTCTTCGAGAGGACCTTCTGCAACAGGGGCCATTTGCCTATCAAGACTTACCATGGCAACATTTGACGGCATGGAGGTTGAGCGCCAGATATTAGCTCGGAAAGGGCATTCTGAACAAGGTTATTCCTACCCTGATACAGGCTAGGAAAGGAGTAATGTCTAAACATTACCATAGCATTTGGAAAAAGTATGTATCTTGGTGTGAATCCAAGAAGTTTCCTAAGGTGGCGTTTCAACTGGGACGGTTTGTCCAGATTTCGGCTTTATCCATTTTCTTCCAGAAACAGCTGCCTTCCCTCCCTGAGGTTCAGACTTTCTTGAAAGGGGTTCTGCACATCCAACCTCCCTTTGTGCAACCTACGGCACCCTGGGATCTTAACGTGGTGTTGCAGTTCCTCTAATCGGATTGGTTCGAGCCTCTACAGGAGGTTGAGGTCAAGTTTCTCACGTGGAAGGCTGTCACTTTGTTGGCCTTAGCTTCTGCTAGACGTGTGTTGGAGTTGGGGGCTTTGTCTTGTAAAATCCTCTACTTGATCTTCCATGAGGGTAGAGCTGAGCTCCGGACACGTCAGCAGTTCCTTCCAAAGGTTGTGTCGGCTTTTCATATCAATCAACCTATTGTGGTGCCAGTTGCTACTGACTCCTCAATTCCATCAAAGTCCTTGGATGTTGTAAGGGCTCTGAAAATTTATGTGAAGAGAACTGCTCATCATAGAAAAATCGGACTCTCTGTATGTCCTGTATGATCCCAAGAAACTTGGGTGTCCTGCTTTTAAGCAGACGATCTCTCGCTGGATCAGGTTCACTATCCAGCATGCGTATTCTACGGCAGGATTGCTGTGTCCAAAATCTGTTAAGGCCCACTCTACTCGTAAAGTGGGTTCTTCCTGGGCAGCTGCCCGGGGTGTCTCGGCTTTACAGCTTTGCTGAGCAGCTACTTGGTCTGGGTCGAACACATTTGCTAAATTCTACAAGTTCGATACTTTGGCCTCTGAGGACCTAAAATTTGGTAAATAAGTTCTACAGGAGCCTCTGTGCTCTCCCTCCAGATCTGGGAGCTTTGGTTCATCCCCATGGTAATAATGTGGACCTCAGTATCCTCTAGTACGTAAGAGAAAATAGGATTTTAGTTATCTACCGGTAAATCCTTTTCTCGTAGTCTGTAGAGGATGCTGGGCACCAGCCCAGCGCTTCGTGATCCTGCAGTGGTTACTTATTTCAGTACTGCTTGGTTCTTGGTTAAGTACTGTTTTGTTACTTGGTTAAGTAATTTGCTCAGCCGTTGCTGAATTTTCAAGCTGGTTAGCTTGGTTTGCCTTGTTTGTGTGAACTGGTATGAATCTCACCACTACCTGTGTAAAATCCTTCTCTCGAAGTTGTCCGTCTCCTCGGGCGCAGTTTCTAGACTGAGTCTGTGGACCCGTCTATACCCCATGGTACTAATGTGGACCCCAGCATCCTCTACGGACTACGAGAAAATGATTTACCAGTAGGTAATTAAAATCCTATTTTATGTCATCCTTAGGTTTAATTGTGTGGTGGGGGAGAAGATTTGCTTCTGTTTTTCCACATGTTTTATGACTGGAAGTCACAAGCTCTGGTTTTGCCTATTACATTGACCATAAATAATTTGATTTGGTCTTGGACCACCAATCCAAGGCACCCCTGCAAGTGTCCCGAGGCATCCTAGGGTGCCACGACACACAGTTAGAGAACCACTGTACTAGTCTGTACATAGCACAAGCTTAGACCCATATTTATCAAGCTTTGGAGAGTGATAAATAGCAGTGTCATTTTTCAAGCACAGCCTGTTACATGGAATTTAGGAGCTGATTGGCTGGTACTTGACCACCATGCTATTTATCACTCTCCAAAGCTTGATAAATATGGGCCATAATAGTGCAATATTTAATCACACTGAAATACAGTAAGATGTGCAATCATCAGTATTTTACAACATTTGATAATACCAATGCATTTATACGTGAATACATACGTAATGCCAGTAGATGGGATGCTGGCTGTCAGTATACCGACAGTGGCATCCCGACATCCTGAATCCTGGCAGTGAGTGCAGCGAGTCCTCTCATGGTCTGCTGCGCTTGCCATGCTTTGGTACCAGTGGCGAGCTTAGCGAGCACGCGAGTGGATTCACTGCACAGCTGGCACCAGGATAACTGCAGCAAACAGGCCATAGCAGCCATCAGATTCTACTTATGTGTACTGCAACTTCTAGAAGATAATATCTACAATCTGATTAGTTGCTGTAGGCAATATCACCACTTCTAAAAACACACACTTTAGTGAATATACTCCTAGGGGTCAGTGACAATGAATGTTCCTGCCCCAGTGGAATTTACAATCTATATATATTCCCTACTATAATATATATATTGATTACTGTTTACTGAAATGTATATGAGCTGTTACTTTTTAGTAAAATATTGAAAATGTTATACTCACCTATGCGCCCTCCGTTTCTTCTATTTCTTACATATCTGAGGAGTTACGGGTTAGCTCTCAAAGGAGGAAGCTGCATGTTACATTTGATGGACTAATCCAGATTACCAACCATACTAAGGAACTACAAGACTGCTTGTTTGAATGCGCAACCCTTTTTTACTAATATATATATACACTTATACATACATACATACATACATACATACACACACACACATACATACATACATACATACATACATACATACACACACATACATACATACACACACACACACACACACACACACACACACACACACTCACTGGGGTATATATTTACTAAGGTGCAGGTTTACAGAAGTGAAGATGTTGCCTGTGGAAATCAATCAGATTCTAGCTATTACTGTATCTACTAGAAGGTGCTAGATAAATGATAAGTAGATTATGACTGGTTGCTATGCAACATCTCCACTTCTATAAGTCCACACCGTAGTAAATATACCATACCTCCGAACATTGTTGAAGCCAGACTCAGTACTGCTCATGCGTCTTAGCAGACGCTCCCAAAAGAAGGTGTGGCCTCTACAGAAGGGGTCAGGGCTGTGCGTCAATGCCTCGATTGCCAGCCATGCCCCCATTTTCCATCACTGTAGGGGTTTGCACAGCGCTCTAAGAGCTGCTGGCATGACCCCAGTCCCACTTTCACCCGTGAATAGATGCTGTGCACACAGCATCTATTCACCACAGGGCAGTGAGTGACAGAAGCCCCTCAACTTCCACTCCCCCACCACAGGACACTGTAACCCGTGGGTGGGACAGGAGGACAGTCCCAAAAAAGAGTGACTGTCCCGCGAAAATTGGGACAGTTGGGAGGTATGAATATACCCCATATACTCTAGGGTTGTTTTTTTTTTGTATTTTGTTTTTTTGTTTTGTCAGGAGCCAATTAACCTACCAGGAGCTTCTTCTATATAAAGAAAAGTTAAGAAGGGAGGAATATATGATTGTGAGCATGATGCAGGGACAGCAGCCACAGAAGCAGTAGATGTCATTCTTTTGACACATTTCTAGTCCATTCACTCCTATTTATTTGTTCTATCTTTTTTTTCTTTTTTTATATTTTAATAACATTTGCTATTAGATGTCATCTCAGTGATACTTTTAACAGTATGCTAGTTGTTACTACTTTTTTGTGAAATTATCCTAATAACAGAAAATTAGTTTAAGCAATTTCCCTTTATAAATGTATTTAATCTGCCTCTAGCAAACGTTATGAAATTGGATTCTGCAGGTGAATAATATAAGTTCAATAATAACTTGGACTTATACGCCTTAGCAAACAATACACTTTGTGTACTAAATATACATAAAATGGTAATTCATTTGTAATTATATTATAATTATGTTGGTCAACATTTCTATAAATGTAAATGTTTCCAAAGAAATGCTGCCAGTGCTGTTAAATTAAAAAGCAAATTACTCTGCAACTTTTACAGCATTTATATTTTATTGAGCAGTAGTTTTATTCTAGGAGATTGCAAACATAATTATATAGTCACTATTGAAGGCTTTATTTTTATTCTTTGGTAATAAAGATGTATATTAGTCCAGATGCTATACAGCCAAACATTTTTACAGCAGTTAAATTACCGGCAGTCGGGAGCCCAGTGGACAGGGTGCCGATGCCGAAATACAACTGCTGACAATGTCGCCAGCAGAATCCCGGCTCACAGGGGCTATTCCCACTCGTTTGTTGTCCACAACACCCTTAGAGTGGGAACAGAACCCATGACAAGCGCAGCTGACGGCATACTGATGGTCAGGAGGCCATTGTCTGTATACTGACGCCCGGCATCCTGACCGATGGTAATTCATACTGATCCCTTACAGTATACAGCTAAAGACAGTACTAATTGGTTTAACTAATCTTATCCAGTCTCTATTGCCAGGTATAATTCCATGTGGCTAGAAAATGACAAATGACAACTGATGCACAAAAAGGTATTAAGTAAGAATGTGATAACTATAGAACTGTACAATCTATAATGTAGGGACATTAACAAAATAGTGTTTAAGAAAGAGATTATTGGGATTCTACTACCCTACACACAGCTCCAAGAATGTTTCCATGCATATCCCCCAGTGACGTGCGGTGGGGTGCCTATCTTTTCCGCACATCTCTAATCAAAACTCACAAAATTTCCAGAAGTTTATACCTCTGCACATGTGTATAATGCCCAGATGCACCCTTTGGCTCATATATTACGTGTAAATCTGGTTCTGGTGCTAGCCAGTGCCTCCTCAGCCATTTACCTTACCGCACGTCCCTGATATCCACAAGTATTTTACAAATACTTACAAATTTGCCACTGGCTTCATAGCCTCCATCCCACAGAGTCTAAATAATCTGATATCCTGTAGCACATCTTAGCAAAGAGGCATCACTTGGGATTCCACTTGTGACTGACTAATCAAAAAAGATCCTAACTCCCATTACAACTGCAAAGAAAAGCTGATATTTCCAAACATTTCAGAGGATAACTGGGATAAAATTTTTCAATCTAATCTAAAAATGTCAAAATTAATTAATCACTCGGAAATGTTCTTCAAACTAATTCATACCTGACTCCTGATAAGCAACACATTTGCCCTTAAGCATCCACACATTCTTGGAGGAGCTGTGGGGGCGATAGCTACCATGTTTTCTTGGACCAGCTTCTAATCATTTGTGGTGGGACATCTTTTTATTAATTACATTGATATCTAGAGTATACCTAGCCTTTAATTCACAACTGGTCTTCTTTAATGTTCCCAGGAAAGATCTCTGGGTGAACGTACACATACTAATTATACCAAATCAACAATGGCAGAACTTTGGTGCACTGCTGTTCCCAGTATAGGTATAATTGAGGGGAAAGCGCAAAGACCAGTGGCACTTAGAGAGGAGGGGGCCTGTGTGCAGTCTGATTAGGCCACATCTTCTCCAGCGGTGCAGTAGACTCTGGCATTGTGCCAGAATGTGTTAAGGATTCTTGTGAAAAACCTTGAACCCTTGATATTACATCCAACAATACATTTATTCAGAAACTGAAAATCCCTTAATATAATGCAAATATACTATAGTGGTATAGATTTGACCAATAGACTGTAGGCAGTTTTGTAGTCCGTGGTATACGACAACCAGTATAAATGATGTTATGTCACATGCCTACTTTTTACCAAATGTACCAGTTTTAAATCTTGTTGGACAACACTGCAGAATGTACAGCAAGGCAAAGGTCTGCTGCACCTACCGGTGGGTGTTTGGTAAATCAGCCGTATTTCATCCTGAATGCAGATTAGGCACATAGACATAACGACTTGGTATTTCTTCCTATTCTCACTGAAAGCAGTACTTAAAAATAATTTAATGAAAATAGGAATGGAAGAAGTAGTGTGCAGAAAAATGGGCCATTATGTAGTATATACATGTAGTTTATTTTAGGCATGGTGCTAAAATTATGGGAAAAACAAACAAAAAAAAAACATTACATGGAAAACTTTAAGCCCCTTGAAATCCATATAATAGATTGCACGGGTGTAGTATGAAAGGTCGACAGTAACTAGGTCGACAGTTATTCTAGGTCGACAGGGTATCTAGGTCGACATGTTCTAGGTCGACAGGTCAAAAGGTCGACATGAGTTTTATATATTTTTTGGGTGTTGTTTTCGTCGTACAGTGACCGGGAAGCTCAATTAGTGCACTGTGTCCCCTCGCATGGCTCGCTTTGCTCGCCATGCTTCGGGCAAGGTGCCTCACTCCACCGCCGCTGTGCTCGGCACAGGTAACTATTCCCAATCATAGTCCACGTGGATCGTTATGTATGAAAAAGTAAAAAAAAAGAAAAAAATTGTGAAAAACTCATGTCGACCTTTTAACCTGTCGACCTAGAGACCCTGTAGTCCTAGAAACTCTGTCAACCTAGTTTCTGTCGACCAATAGTGGTCAACCTAGACATTTTCGACCTAAGTGTGGTCAACCTAGAGACCGGATACCAGATTGCACACCTGTAATAACCAAAGAGATATCTAGGGTTTGCAGTATAAACTGAATGAGGATTGTTGAAGTGTAGCAATATTCCAAATAAATTCTTACTACTACCAAAGTAACAGCAAGTAAATTGCTTGTCAGGCACATAATCTGGACAATTTGTATCATATAGATGCGGCATTGATGAAATAACAAATACAAGTAAGAGTTGATGTCAATTTGGATGCATTGTAAAGATAGATATTTTGCAGTCCAGAATTAATTCCAAAACCTGTATGGGTTGCGTTTCTGCAAAACCCATATGGCGCCATAAAAATGAAAGCTAATAATAATTTCATTATTGAAGGATTAGTACTGATTTCACTTGAAAAATGCAGATATAAAAACAACAAGAAAACCACTTTTGTACAGTAGAATCATTTTCTATTTTTATTTAGATGACCTCATGTAGAGTCATGTAATAATTAGTTATTATAATGCATTTAGAACAACTACAACAACCACATGAATTAGATACACAAATTACACTGAAAAAGATATCTGTACTTTGTAAGATCACCTTAATTATACTAATTCCCGTAAACTGTACTTTTATACAATGCTTCGCCTGCTCATTGTGATACATACCCATATGTTGAAGACCTCCAAACACTCTTCATTTTCTTGTGTATACTTCAAAAGCCTTCCTAATGAATATGAGAATGGGGCCATTACAGCAGTAGAATGTCGCAAGAAGCACAAAATCACCCTCATTAGTTTCTTAAAAGGTTGAGAGACATGAGATGTCCAATTACTTATTGATAAAGAACTTCATGTTGATTTCTCTCCTTGCACAATGCTTGAAAGAATATAATCCTTTAGAGGCTGACAAAATACATTTCTATGCAATGAGATATAATTGAGTAGGCATGCAATGTTTTAACTGTAATGCTTTTTCTATTTTATTCAACATAGACCCTCTAGTCATACAATTAGATCATTCTCTGCTGGTGTGCATACATTTATAAATGTAATGATGATGATGATGATGATGATGATGCATGCTGCATGGTCATTACAGACCTTGCACATACAAGTCAAGAATATACAAGTGTCCATTTACTAGCAACTACTGCATTGTAGTGCAGTTTCTTTAACAAAGTTAATAGTAGTCGTATACTGGCACCTGTGATCCTGTTTTTAGATCACGTTACTGATGTCAGATATATTACACTTTCTGTTTCACCATCTTGCCTAAAAGGAGTACACAATGCCTCTGAGTGTGCAGCACCTGCAGTACTCCAGTTACCTCTCTCTCTATCACGGAGTGAATACATGATATGGGGTATTTATCGGAGATAGATAAAATTGTAAAAGTACCAGCCAATCAGCCTCTGCCTTCCATTTTAAAGGCTGTGTTTGAAAAATGTCAGTTAGAAGCTGATTGATTGGTACTTTATCTCTTACAATTTTATCTCTCCACAAGCTTTTATAAATAACGCCCCTTAATACTGTATAACAATACTTCATTATTTTTCTTGGCCACTGATATTCAGAATTTATTTAATCATTGATTTCATATCAATGCTATGTTTCTATGTCATAATTAAGCCCAGGATTCTTAGATTCTAACCTATTCGAATCCTTTCCCATTACACTCAAAATTTTAGTAGATTTATGTACCAGGGAATAACATACATAAGTTCAACATTGGTGTAAATTATTATATCTACACAAAAAAGGTCTACATTCAATATGTCGACCACCAATGGTCCACATGCATTAGGTTGACAGGGTCGAAAAATCGACATGGAAAAGGCGGACAGTAGAAAAGGTAGATGGGGCAAAAGATCGAAGGTCGACAGTGTTAAAAGGTCGACATGGAAATGGTGGACACCAAAAAGGTAGACAATTTTTTGGGGTGTTTTGTCACTTTTCTGCCACAAACCAGCCCCATTAGTATATGGCGTTTGTGCGCCATGGTTTGGGCAGGGTGCTTCGCTACGCTCAGCACAGGTTACTGTTCCCAGTTGTAGTTCATGTGGATGGGAAGTATGAAGAGGTTGAAAGAATGTAAAACAAAATAAAAAAAACTCTTGTGTCGACCATTGTCACGTCAACCTTTTGACCCTGCCGACCTACAATAGTGCATGTCTACCATTAGTGGTGGACCTATTGACTGTAGACCTTTTGTAGTGTAGATCTATATACCGGATACCTTTCTACAGGACTTATAAAGACCTAATCTGGGTGTTAGTCAAAATAGGTCATTTTAAGCACTGTTAGTACCTAAAAAGACCTAATTCTGTTACTTAAAGTTAAAACTATATCAATTTACTGTGGAAGTGTGTGGATTGAGTAGTTTTCATTCATATTTCATAAATACAGCTATGCCCTGTTACAGCCTTTCTGTGTAGCGTACGCAGTGCAAATGCCGGTTCCCAAGATTTGCGGGTGCGAGCATACGCACACACCCACAATCCATTCACTTCTATTAAAAAATTGTGGCTGTGAATGTATTGCAGACGGGATCCGGTCTGAAGATCGACAGTGTCTAGGTCGACAATGTTTAGGTCGACCACTATAGGTCGACAGGTCTAAAGGTCGACATGAGTTTTTCAATTTTTTTTTTCTTTTTTTGAAATTTTTCATACTTAACGATCCACGTGGACTACGATTGGAACGCTGTGCACTAATTTGGGAGCCCGGTCACTCTACGAAGAAAACGACACCAAAAAATAAATAAATCCTCATGTCGACCTTTAGACCTGTCGACCAAGCACATGTCGACCTAGAAACCCTGTCGACCTTCCATCCATGTCAACCTAGTGACTGTCGACCTATAGTGGTCGACCTAAACATTGTCGACCTAGACACTGTCGATTTGATGAACAACACCCATTGCAGACTCCCACAGCATAGCACATTGCAGGCACAAATGCTGCAAGGAAGTAGCAGGACACATTTGAAATAAAGGCACAGTGTTTCAAACATAATATGTTCTGTGGTTTTGCAACCGCAGAATTCCTAAACTGAATTTCCTAAAATTCCTAAACTGAAGTTTTAAAAACCTATAAAATCCTAAACCCATGGATTGAAAAAACTAATTTTAGTTTTTATATGCTAAAAATCTGCAGCCTAGTCATGGTTTAAAATAAGTCTGAATATAACCTCGGCATCCTATAACAGATTAGTCAAACCCCAGCTAAAATGCTGCAGACATCTTTTTATGTGTACGTTTGGTCACGAAAAATCAGCCTCTTTGATGTCAATTCAATTATCTTGCCCAGTGCTAGTAAGTACTTATGTATGCTGCACTTACATCCAAAAGAGAAATATAAACACGTAATGGTGATCCATGGATCTTTATAGCCAGAAGAGATTAAAGGTAGTAAAAATTCCACTTTTATTCTGGCCTAAACATTTTATTACCAAAAAGGAAGTTTTTACATGGCTTGGTACATTCACATTGCTTTGTTTCTGTAGAATTATAGTTGCTCTAGCATGCTGTATTGATCCTGCCGTTACACAGACAAATGAAGTGGAGTAAGAAAACATTTAAAAAGAATTAATAAGAAAGTCAAAAAATAAAGTCAATAAAAGAAAGTAAAATGTATCAGTTTTATTGTCACAAACATTCCATTTTAATCCATCTTTTCCAGTTCTTATTTATATATATTAAAAAAAACAACAACAACACAAGTTGATTTCCCCATTGGCAGCTGTGGACCACAATGTTTCACTAAGTATCATTTTATGATAAAGGAATAAGGGTGGTAATTCCAAGTTGATCGCAGCAGGAAAATTTTTAGCAGTTGGACAAAACCATGTGCACTGCAGGGGGGGCAGATATAACATGTGCAGAGAGAGATAGATTTGCAGTGCACATGGTTTTGCCCAACTGCTAAAAAATTTCCTGCTGCGATCAACTTGGAATTACCACATAAATTATTTCTCTGTCTCATATACAGTACTTTGAAAAGAAATATTAACTAGAATGGTATCGAGACAATGAAACTTAGAATGTCTTTAACAGTGGCCTGAACTAGTTTTGGGTTTGATGCATTTATCAAGGCAGACAGATGTCCACAGTATGATTGTTGTAAAAACAAAATAAAAATATGCAGACTGTATAAGGATATATTTCTTTATCAACAGTCATATTGCATCCTTCACAGGTTCCTATTATTCCCATATAATTAAACACCTCCAAGCACCTTTACTCCCATCACCCCTTATTTAAAGATCATTACACACAGTAATGACTGCATCCATTTATTTATTCCTTTGCTCAGTTATGAATTAGCCTAACCATGCAATCTATTCAAATTACAACCTGCTGTCTTGGAAGTGATTTAGACTAATAACTGTAGAAATATCAAGCTAAATAAACCTCTTCCTCAGTGTACAAGACATTGACACAGTCCTTTTGCTTAATGAGAATTTGTAAATTTGATTCTCTAATTGCTTACATTGTAGTTAGAAGTGCTGTTAATATCTGAAGGTTGTTAAAGTGGTTTAGGAAAACAAGTGTGCCTGAAATGTTGCACAGACTGCCCCTGTGCAATATTCTTTATAATAGGATTTTAATTACCTACCGGTAAATCCTTTTCTCGTAGTCCATAGAGGATGCTGGAGTCCACATTAGTACCATGGGGTATAGATGGATCCACTAGGAGCCATTGGCACTTTAAGAGTTTGTGAGTGTGGGCTAGCTCCTCCCTCTATACCCCTACTACCAGACTCAGTCTAGAAACTGTGCCCGAGGAGAAGGACTACTTCGAGAGAAGGATTTTACACAGATAGTGGCGAGATTCACACCAGCTCACACACAAGGCAAACCAAGCTAACCAGCTCGAAAATTCAGCAACGGCTTAACAAGAGTATTTACCAAGTAACAAGACAGTACTTAACCAAGAACTAAGCAGTACTGAACTAAGTAACCACTGCAGGATCACAAAGCACTGGGCGGGTGTCCAGCATCCTCTACGGACTACGAGAAAAGGATTTACCGGTAGGTAATTAAAATCCTATTTTCTCTTACGTCCTAGAGGATGCTGGGGTCCATATTAGTACCATGGGGATGTACCAAAGCTCCCAGAACGGGAGGAGGAGCGCGGAGGCTCCTGCAGAACTGATTGACTAAACTTCAGGTCCTCAGAGGCCAAAGTATCGAACTTGTAGAACTTTGCAAACGTGTTCGACCCAGACTAAGTAGCCGCTTGCCAAAGCTGCAAAGCCGAGACACCCTGGGCAGCCGCCCAGGAAGAACCCACCTTACAAATAGAGTGGGCCTTAACAGAGGTAGGACATGGCAATCCTGCCATAGAATGCACATGCTGGATAGTGAACCTGATCCAGCGAGACATTGTCTGCTTAGAAGCAGGACACCCAAGTATCTTGGGATCATACAGGATGAACAGAGAGTCCGATTTTTTGTGATGAGCAGTCCTCTTCACATAGATTTTCAGAGCCCTTACAACATCCAAGGACTTTGATGAAATTGAGGAGTCAGTAGCCACTGGCACCACAATAGGTTGGTTGATATGAAATGCTGACACAACCTTTGGAAGGAACTGCTGATGTGTCCGGAGCTCAGCTCTATCCTCATGGAAGATCAAGTAGGGGCTTTTACACGATAAAGCCCCCAACTCCGACACACGTCTAGCAGAAGCTAAGGCCAACAAAGTGACAGCCTTCCATGTGAGAAACTTGACCTAAACCTCCGGCAGAGGTTCAAACCAATCCGATTGGAGAAACTGTAACACCATGTTAAGATACCAGGGCGCCGTTGGTGGCACAAAGGGAGGCTGTATGTGCAGAACACCTTTCAGAAAAGTCTGAACCTTGGGAATGGAAGCTGTTTCTGGAAGAAAATGGATAGGGACGAAATCTGGACCTTTACTTATTCCAACCTCAGTCCCATATCCACACCTGCTTGCAGGAAGAGGAGAACCGTCCCAGTTGAAACTCCACCGTAGGAAACTTCTTGGACTCACACCAAGATACATATTTTTTCCAAATACGATGGTAGTGTTTAGACGTTACTCCTTTCCTAGCCTGTATCAGGGTAGGAATAACCTTGTTCGGAATGCCCTTCCGAGCTAATATCTGGCATTCAACCTCCATGCCGTCAAATGTAGCCGCGGTAAGTCTTGATAAGTGAACAGCCCCTGCTGCAGCAGGTCCTCCCGAAGGGGAAGAGGCCTCGGCTCTTCTAGCAGTAGATCCAGAAGATCCGCGTACCAAGCCCTCCTTGGCCAGTCCGGAGCAATGAGGATCGCCTGAACTCTTGTTCTCCTTATGAGTTTTAGAACTCTTGAAATGAGTGGAGGTGGAGGAAACATGTACACCGCCCGGAACACCCACGGAGTCACTAGGGCATCCACCGCCATGGCTTGCGGGTCCCTCGAGCTGGAACAATACCGCTGAAGCTTCTAGTTGAGACGAGAGACCATCATGTCTATTTGAGGTACACCCCAAAGATCTGTTACCTCCTTGAACACCTCCGGATGGAGTCCCCACTCTCCCGGATGGAGATCGTGTCTGCTGAGGAAGTCTGCTTCCCAGTTGTCTACTCCCAAAATGAAGATTGCTGACAGCGCCAACGCATGTTTTTCTGCCCAGAGGATGATTCTTATTACCTCTGACATTGCAGGTCTGCTCTTCGTTCCGCCCTGTCGGTTTATGTAAGCTACTGTCGTGACATTGTCTGACTTGAATGTCCAATCTCGCAGAAGATGGGCCGCTTGGAGAAGTACGTTGTAGACGGCTCTCTGTTCCAGAATCTCTATTGGTAGGCCGGCTTCCAGACTTGACCACCTTCCTTGGAATGTCTCCCCTTGAGTAACTGCGCCCCAGCCCTGGAGACTTGCATCCGTGGTTAGAATTATCCTGTTCTGAATCCCGAACCTGCAGCCTTCCAGAAGGTGAGGTAATTGTAGCCACCAGAGGAGTGAGATCCTGGCCCTTGGCGACAGACGTATCCTCTGGTGCATGTGTAGATGAGATCCTGATCACCTGTCCATGAGATCCAGTTTGAAGGGCCGAGCATGAAACCTCCCATACTGCAGAGCCTCATAAGAGGCCACCATCTTCCCCAGAAGGCGAAAGCACTGATGAACTGACACCTAGGCTGGCTTCAGGACATCCGGGACCATTGTTTGTATCACCAACGCTTTCTCCTCCGGAAGAAACACCCTCTGCACTTCCATGTCGAGGATCATTCCCAGAAAGGACAACCTCCTGGTTGGCTCCAAATGTGATTTTGGAAGGTTCAGGATCCAACCATGTTCCCTGAGCAGACGGGTCATGAGAACAATGGATGTAACAGCTTCTCCCTGGATGATGCCTTTATCAGCAGATCATCCAGATATGGAATTATGTTCATCCCCTGTCTTCGAAGGAGAACCATCATCTCTGCCATCACCTTGGTGAAGACCCTCGGTGCTGTGGAGAGGCCGAATGGCAGGGCCTGGAACTGAAAATGACTGTCTAACAGTGCGAATCAGAGAAAAACTTGATGCGGCGGCCAAATCGGAATGTGGAGGTACGCATCTTTGATATCCAAGGATACCAGGAATTCCCCCTCTTCCAGACCTGATATCACCGCCCTCAGAGACTCCATTTTGAACTTAAACTCCCTCAGAAAGGGTTTAGCGATTTTAAGTTCAGAATGGGCCTGACCGAACCATCCGGTTTCGGAACCACGAAAAGGTTCGAATAGTAAGCTTTGTTTTGCAAATGGGAAGAAACTGGTACAATGACCTGTGACTCCACCAACTTCTGGATGTCTTCCTGTAGGATAGCCCTGTCCGCCAGCAAAGCTGGTAAGCCTGATCTGAAGAATCGGTGAGGAGGGAGATCTTGAAACTCCAGCCTGTACCCCTGGGACACAATATCTTGCAACCAAGGATCCAGGCCAAGCGACACCCAGACGTGACTGAAATGCCTGAGTCTTGCCCACACCAGCCCCACCTCCAGGCCGCTTGGTCCATCGACATGCTGAGGATTTTGGCGTACCTGAAGTAGGCTTCTGTTCCTGGGAACCCGCAGCAGGTTTCTTGGATTCTGGGCGACCTCCTCTAAAGAAGGTGTTGGACGGCTTGACCTTTCTGGTTTTAGCAGCCCGAAAGGACTGGGATGCAGCTTAAGAAAAGGTTTCTTCGTAACAGGTGCAGCTGAGGGAAAAAAAGTTGACTTACCCACTGTAGCCGTGGAAATCCATGCATCTAACGCTTCCCCAAAGAGAGCCTGACCTGTAGGGTAGGGTCTCTACACCTCTCCGGGATTCTGCGTCGGCAGACCACTGGCGCAGCCAAAGTCCTCTTCGAGCTGAGACAGACATGGAAGAAGTCCCTGCAGCCATGGAACCCAGGTCTTTCATGGATTCCACCATAAATCCTGCTGAATCCTGAATGTTACGCAAAAACAATTCAACGTTACTTTTATCCATTGTATCCAAATCCTCAAGTAACGTGCCTGACCACTTTACTATGGCTTTGGAAATCCATGCACAGGCAATAGTAAGACGTAGTATTGCCCCTGAAGCTGTGTATATGGATTTGAGCGTAGTGTCAATCTTGCGATCAGCCGGTTCTTTTAATGAGGTAGATCCTGGAACAGGTAAAACCACCTTTATTGAGAGTTTGGAAACAGACGCGTCAACTATGGGTGGGTTTTCCCATTTTTTTCTATCCTCCTCAGGGAAAGGAAAAGCAACCAGAACCCTTCTAGGGATCTGACACTTCTTCTCAGGGTTTTCCCAGGCTTTCTCAAATACAGCATTTAATTCCTTAGACGCAGGGAAGGTTAGCGAGGCTTTCTTATTTCAAACTACCAAAATTTCCGAATGTCCTCCTTCCTGCGCTCCCCCTAATTGAAAAACAAAAAATGCAATCTCTACTTATCTTGAACCAGTTGCTTCTCTCAGTTTTCCACTATCTTCATACCCCCACGTATTGTCAATAAAGGTGTATATTTTTCAGAGGTGGTACATGAAAAAGAGAAGTCAGGGATACAATCTAGTATATTATCTTTTTAACTTTAAAAGGAGATCACTTCCAACACATGGAGTGCAATGACCAAAACATTTATGATAAAATATAATTCTGTTTAATGATCCAAGAATAATCCAGCAATAAAATCTTCATCACATGGAAAGATAGTGAAAAAAACACTTTACAAAATACAAAATACAAAATAATAAATATAAATATAAATAAATAATAAATAATAAAATACAAAAATGTATGAGGGTGGCTTCCTACCAGATTTTGGATTTCTGAAGTGCACCAAACATATGGCTGTATAGATGTTTCAACGTCCCCAGGGGCAATCAGCTCCAAGCAATGGGCACCTCGTCCTCTCCTCGTCTAGGTAATCAGCCACCAGTTGTTGTGATCACCAACGCGTTTCGATCAATCCGTTGATCTTTTTCAAGGCATATCCATATGGCCCCTCATCCCAGCTATTTATACCCCTATGAATTAATAATCCCAAATACTGGGAGGAGCCACTCTCATTCACAATTAAGTTCATATATACATAGTATGATCATCCTATGGTCTAATCTAACATAGTTATTCTATTCTAAATGATATATTGTATCCATTCTGTCCAAAATCGCTAGTTAAATAGCATTATTCTATTAAAAAAATATAAAATTAAAAAATTACAGCGACCGGAAGTGCTATGTGCATTCCGGTCCGTCCCCTATTTTCCTTGTTGCAAAGGTTCCACATTGCAAATCAGAGTGAAAGGGTCCCAGCGCGTCTTCCGGTCACATGACCATTTGTTATGTGGATAGCGTCGCTGTTCCCTTCGGCAGAGTACTTCCGGTCATGTGACATGACCGGAAATATCTCTGCCGCCATTTTTGTAATTATAATACCCACTCTGCAACGTTCGCTCATTACCAGAAATGCATGTAAAGAAATATTGCATAAACAATACGGTTATGTCCTTCTTTTTAACATATATGGCATAAGTAAACTGACTAGCAATACTATTTCTTTTGACGGAGTGCTCCCGGTCACGTGATCTGACCGGAAGTCCTCTTACGGCCATTTTTCTAGTTCTAAAATCCATTATTACAGCACCAAACCAACTACTGGAAATGGAAGCTTGCAAAAAAAGAGTAATACTAAAAAGATAATACAATAATGTCTTATATGTATACATAAAAATAGTTTTTTTGATATATATATAAAGATGATTTTTCTCAGCAAAGAAGTGGATGACTTTCCTATCATCCACATAAATGGGAGGAAGTACTTCAATCACCATGATACTCCATGGAACATTAAATCAATTACCAGTGATAATCTCCGCAGATCATAATCTAACTAATATTATAAACAGATATCAATCGTGAGGTTAAAGATTATCAAATATTAGTACAATTATATATGTTTATCACAAATTTCTCGAAATCTTGTATTGATGACGTCGTATGTTCTTTCCCAGATATTATAGTTTGAGTCCATGAATTTTCTCTCCAAACCTTATGATGGAAAAGGGATCAATGTGGTTCAACATATTGTTGTTTTTCTGGTAAGAGAGAGAGGCAGGAAGAAATTTGAACAGAAAAATTATTTAAACATTATGTTAAACGCATGTATCGCATTAGATCTCACATCTTGTCCTGTAGGGGCATATTCTTAATTGAGGAACCAATTAATCTCAAAGTCCTTATTTAAGCCCCCCGGAATCAGAGTTTTCAGAGAATGTATATACTGCATCTCGGTTTTTGCTAGAGTTGCCGCTATATTATTGCATCTCCAGCTTCCTTTCACATGTTTCAATGCACCAAACTTTGTCAGATGTTTCATATCTTGGTTATGGACCTTTTTAAAATGGGCTGAAAGTGCATGCGATTCAACACCATTCTTAATGTTGCGTAAATGCTCCGCAAATCTTACCTTCAGATTTCTACTGGTCCTACCGATGTAGAATAGACCACAACTGCATCCCAGAAAGTAAATTACATTTACTGAGGTGCAGGTTATGAATTTATCGATCCTTATACTCTGACCATTTATATCAATTTCTGTGCATTTACTAATACCCCTGACCAGTTTGCACATGCGACGAATCCCACATCGATAAAATCCTTTCGAAAAGGGTACGAACATTGGCCTTAGGTGAATAAGCACTCCTTACTAATTTATCTTTTATATTCTTAGCTTTTCGATAAATAAATTGGGGCCAATCCGGGAGCAATTACTCCAATAACGGATCACCTTTCAGAATTTGCCAATGGTTTCTGAATATGTTCTCTATTTGTTTATGTTGAACATTGAAATTTGTAATGAAAGCAATATAATAATCTTTTTTCTCATTATCCGATGCACTAAGCACTTTTTTGGAGCAAGTAAGTCTTTCCTGTCAACATTATCACACTTGGTCTTGGCTCTCTCAATGCTCTTTTGGCTGTACCCACTTTTTCTGAACCTTTTTATTTTACTTCTGCTTGTTCTTCATATACTTTATTGTCCGTACAATTCCTTTTTAGTCTTTGCAATTGACTACTTGGTATAGATTCCAACCAGTTTTCATGATGACAACTGGTCGTGTGGATATACACCCCTGAATCCGTTGGTTTTATGTAATTACGGGTTTTCAGAAGTCCATTCTCTACATAAATGTTCAGATCTAAAAAATTAACATTGCTATTGCTAATTTCAAATGTTAGTGAAATGTTATACTCATTTTTATTCAGATATTCACAGAAAAGGGACAAAGTCTCTCTGTCTCCTCTCCAGAAAAAAATTATATCGTCAATATACCTTGACCAGGATACCAGGCTCGCCCCAAATTGATTGTTCTGCCAAACATGCTGTATGTAATAACCGCTTCTATCCCTAAATCATGATTAATGATCATATACAACGAACTCACGTCCGCTGTAACGAGGTAACATAAGAGATTCGAGTTACCATCTAGATGGAGGCAAAATAGAGGAAGGGTTTATTCTAGAGACACATATAGACACACTCCTAGAGACAGATGGGAAAATGATATGTCTAAGAGAGAAAGAAACAAATATGAACCATTAATCATGATTTAGGGATAGAAGCGGTTATTACATACTTAGAGGATAGTGATTATGGATCAGATCTATGTGATCTTTTGGTGAAAGAAGTGGATTTTATTTTACGTAATAACTACTTCCACTTTAAGGACTGTTTCTATATCCAGAAGGTAGGAACAGCCATGGGTACCAGGTTCGCCCCGAGTTATGCCAACATGTTTATGGGCATGTGGGAGGACCAGCATGTTTGGCAGAACAATCAATTCGGGGCGAGCCTGGTATCCTGGTCAAGGTATATTGACGATATAATTTTTTTCTGGCGAGGAGACAGAGAGACTTTGTCCCTTTTCTGTGAATATCTAAATAAAAATTAGTATAACATTTCACTAACATTTGAAATTAGCAATAGCAATGTTAATTTTTTAGATCTGAACATTTATGTAGAGAATGGACTTCTGAAAACCAGTAATTACATAAAACCAACGGATTCAGGGGTGTATAGCCACACGACCAGTTGTCATCATGAAAACTGGTTGGAATCTATACCAAGTAGTCAATTGCAAAGACTAAAAACGAATTGTACGGACAATAAAGTATATGAAGAACAAGCAGAAGTAATGATAAAAAGGTTCAGAAAAAGTGGGTACAGCCAAAAGAGCATTGAGAGAGCCAAGACCAAGTGTGATAATGATGACAGGAAAGACTTACTTGCTCCAAAAAAAGTGCTTAGTGCATCGGATAATGAGAAAAAATATTATTCTATGACTTTCATTACAAATTTCAATGTTAAACATAAACAAATAGAGAACATATTCAGAAACCATTGGCAAATTCTGAAAGGTGATCCGTTATTGGAGTATTTTCTCCCGGATCGTCCCCAATTTATTTATCGAAAAGCTAAGAATATAAAAGATAAATTAGTAAGGAGTGCTTATTCACCCCCTAAGGCCAATGTTCGTACCCTTTCGAAAGGATTTCATCGATGTGGGATTTGTCGCATGTGCAAACTGGTCAGGGGTATTAGTAAATGCACAGAAATTGATATAAATGGTCAGAGTATAAGGATCGATGAATTCATAACCTGCACCTCAGTAAATGTAATTTACTTTCTGGGATGCAGTTGTGGTCTATTCTACATCGGTAGGACCAGTAGAAATCTGAAGGTAAGATTTGCGGAGCATTTACGCAACATTAAGTATGGTGTTGAATCGCATGCACTTTCAGCCTATTTTAAAAAGGTCCATAACCAAGATATGAAACATCTGACAAAGTTTGGTGCATTGAAACATGTGAAAGGAAGCTGGAGATGCAATAATATAGCGGCAACTCTAGCAAAAACCGAGATGCAGTATATACATTCTCTGAAAACTCTGATTCCGGGGGGCTTAAATAAGCACTTTGAGGTTAAGTGGTTCCTCAATTAAGATTATGCCCCTTCAGGACATGATGTGAGATCTAATGCGATACATGCGTTTAACATAATGTTTAAATAATTTTTCTGTTCAAATTTCTTCCTGCCTCTCTCTCTTACCAGAAAAACAACAATATGTTGAACCACATTGATCCCTTTTACATCATAAGGTTTGGAGAGAAAATTCATGGACTCAAACTATAATATCTGGGAAAGAACATACAACGTCATCAATACAAGATTTCGAGAAATTTGCTATAAACATATATAATTGTACTAATATTTGATAATCTTTAACCTCACAATTGATATCTGTTTATAATATTAGTTAGATTATGATCTGCGGAGATTATCACTGGTAATTGATTTAATGTTCCATGGAGTATCATGGTGATTGAAGTACTTCCTCCCATTTATGTGGATGATAGGAAAGTCATCCACTTCTTTGCTGAGAAAAATCATCTTTATATATATATATCAAAAAAACTATTTTTATGTATACATATTAGAGATGAGCGCCGGAAATTTTTCGGGTTTTGTGTTTTGGTTTTGGGTTCGGTTCCGCGGCCGTGTTTTGGGTTCGACCGCGTTTTGGCAAAACCTCACCGAATTTTTTTTGTCGGATTCGGGTGTGTTTTGGATTCGGGTGTTTTTTTCAAAAAACCCTAAAAAACAGCTTAAATCATAGAATTTGGGGGTAATTTTGATCCCAAAGTATTATTAACCTCAAAAAACATAATTTACACTCATTTTCAGCCTATTCTGAACACATCACACCTCACAATATTATTTTTAGTCCTAAAATTTGCACCGAGGTCGCTGTGTGAGTAAGATAAGCGACCCTAGTGGCCGACACAAACACCGGGCCCATCTAGGAGTGGCACTGCAGTGTCACGCAGGATGTCCCTTCCAAAAAACCCTCCCCAAACAGCACATGACGCAAAGAAAAAAAGAGGCGCAATGAGGTAGCTGACTGTGTGAGAAAGATAAGCGACCCTAGTGGCCGACACAAACACCGGGCCCATCTAG
The DNA here is from genome assembly GCF_028390025.1 of Pseudophryne corroboree. NCBI lineage: Eukaryota > Metazoa > Chordata > Amphibia > Anura > Myobatrachidae > Pseudophryne > Pseudophryne corroboree. The sequence continues at coordinate 686,344,826 of NC_086449.1, forward strand.
GAGTGGCACTGCAGTGTCACGCAGGATGTCCCTTCCAAAAAACCCTCCCCAAACAGCACATGACGCAAAGAAAAAAAGAGGCGCAATGAGGTAGCTGTGTGAGAAAGATAAGCGACCCTAGTGGCCGACACAAACACCGGGCCCATCTAGGAGTGGCACTGCAGTGTCACGCAGGATGTCCCTTCCAAAAAACCCTCCCCAAACAGCACATGACGCAAAGAAAAAAAGAGGCGCAATGAGGTAGCTGTGTGAGTAAGATTAGCGACCCTAGTGGCCGACACAAACACCGGGCCCATCTAGGAGTGGCACTGCAGTGTCACGCAGGATGGCCCTTCCAAAAAACCCTCCCCAAACAGCACATGACGCAAAGAAAAAAAGAGGCGCAATGAGGTAGCTGACTGTGTGAGTAAGATTAGCGACCCTAGTGGCCGACACAAACACCGGGCACATCTAGGAGTGGCACTGCAGTGTCACGCAGGATGTCCCTTCCAAAAAACCCTCCCCAAACAGCACATGACGCAAAGAAAAAAAGAGGCGCAATGAGGTAGCTGTGTGAGTAAGATTAGCGACCCTAGTGGCCGACACAAACACCGGGCCCATCTAGGAGTGGCACTGCAGTGTCACGCAGGATGTCCCTTCCAAAAAACCCTCCCCAATCAGCACATGATGCAAAGAAAAAGAAAAGAAAAAAGAGGTGCAAGATGGAATTATCCTTGGGCCCTCCCACCCACCCTTATGTTGTATAAACAAAACAGGACATGCACACTTTAACCAACCCATCATTTCAGTGACAGGGTCTGCCACACGACTGTGACTGATATGACGGGTTGGTTTGGACCCCCCCCAAAAAAGAAGCAATTAATCTCTCCTTGCACAAACTGGCTCTACAGAGGCAAGATGTCCACCTCATCTTCACCCTCCGATATATCACCGTGTACATCCCCCTCCTCACAGATTATCAATTCGTCCCCACTGGAATCCACCATCTCAGCTCCCTGTGTACTTTGTGGAGGCAATTGCTGCTGGTCAATGTCTCCGCGGAGGAATTGATTATAATTCATTTTAATGAACATCATCTTCTCCACATTTTCTGGATGTAACCTCGTACGCCGATTTCTGACAAGGTGAGCGGCGGCACTAAACACTCTTTCGGAGTACACACTTGTGGGAGGGCAACTTAGGTAGAATAAAGCCAGTTTGTGCAAGGGCCTCCAAATTGCCTCTTTTTCCTGCCAGTATAAGTACGGACTGTGTGACGTGCCTACTTGGATGCGGTCACTCATATAATCCTCCACCATTCTATCAATGTTGAGAGAATCATATGCAGTGACAGTAGATGACATGTCCGTAATCGTTGTCAGGTCCTTCAGTCCGGACCAGATGTCAGCATCAGCAGTCGCTCCAGACTGCCCTGCATCACCGCCAGCGGGTGGGCTCGGAATTCTGAGCCTTTTCCTCGCACCCCCAGTTGCGGGAGAATGTGAAGGAGGAGATGTTGACAGGTCGCGTTCCGCTTGACTTGACAATTTTGTCACCAGCAGGTCTTTCAACCCCAGCAGACCTGTGTCTGCCGGAAAGAGAGATCCAAGGTAGGCTTTAAATCTAGGATCGAGCACGGTGGCCAAAATGTAGTGCTCTGATTTCAACAGATTGACCACCCGTGAATCCTTGTTAAGCGAATTAAGGGCTGCATCCACAAGTCCCACATGCCTAGCGGAATCGCTCCGTGTTAGCTCCTTCTTCAATGCCTCCAGCTTCTTCTGCAAAAGCCTGATGAGGGGAATGACCTGACTCAGGCTGGCAGTGTCTGAACTGACTTCACGTGTGGCAAGTTCAAAGGGCATCAGAACCTTGCACAACGTTGAAATCATTCTCCACTGCACTTGAGACAGGTGCATTCCATCTCCTATATCGTGCTCAATTGTATAGGCTTGAATGGCCTTTTGCTGCTCCTCCAACCTCTGAAGCATATAGAGGGTTGAATTCCACCTCGTTACCACTTCTTGCTTCAGATGATGGCAGGGCAGGTTCAGTAGTTTTTGGTGGTGCTCCAGTCTTCTGTACGTGGTGCCTGTACGCCGAAAGTGTCCCGCAATTTTTCTGGCCACCGACAGCATCTCTTGCACGCCCCTGTCGTTTTTTAAAAAATTCTGCACCACCAAATTCAAGGTATGTGCAAAACATGGGACGTGCTGGAATTTGCCCATATTTAATGCACACACAATATTGCTGGCGTTGTCCGATGCCACAAATCCACAGGAGAGTCCAATTGGGGTAAGCCATTCCGCGATGATCTTCCTCAGTTGCCGTAAGAGGTTTTCAGCTGTGTGCGTATTCTGGAAAGCGGTGATACAAAGCGTAGCCTGCCTAGGAAAGAGTTGGCGTTTGCGAGATGCTGCTACTGGTGCCGCCGCTGCTGTTCTTGCGGCGGGAGTCCATACATCTACCCAGTGGGCTGTCACAGTCATATAGTCCTGACCCTGCCCTGCTCCACTTGTCCACATGTCCGTGGTTAAGTGGACATTGGGTACAACTGCATTTTTTAGGACACTGGTGAGTCTTTTTCTGACGTCCGTGTACATTCTCGGTATCGCCTGCCTAGAGAAGTGGAACCTAGATGGTATTTGGTAACGGGGGCACACTGCCTCAATAAATTGTCTAGTTCCCTGTGAACTAACGGCGGATACCGGACGCACGTCTAACACCAACATAGTTGTCAAGGACTCAGTTATCCGCTTTGCAGTAGGATGACTGCTGTGATATTTCATCTTCCTCGCAAAGGACTGTTGAACAGTCAATTGCTTACTGGAAGTAGTACAAGTGGGCTTACGACTTCCCCTCTGGGATGACCATCGACTCCCAGCGGCAACAACAGCAGCGCCAGCAGCAGTAGGCGTTACACGCAAGGATGCATCGGAGGAATCCCAGGCAGGAAAGGACTCGTCAGACTTGCCAGTGACATGGCCTGCAGGACTATTGGCATTCCTGGGGAAGGAGGAAATTGACACTGAGGGAGTTGGTGGGGTGGTTTGCGTGAGCTTGGTTACAAGAGGAAGGGATTTACTGGTCAGTGGACTGCTTCCGCTGTCACCCAAAGTTTTTGAACTTGTCACTGACTTATTATGAATGCGCTGCAGGTGACGTATAAGGGAGGATGTTCCGAGGTGGTTAACGTCCTTACCCCTACTTATTACAGCTTGACAAAGGGAACACACGGCTTGACACCTGTTGTCCGCATTTCTGGTGAAATACCTCCACACCGAAGAGCTGATTTTTTTGGTATTTTCACCTGGCATGTCAACGGCCATATTCCTCCCACGGACAACAGGTGTCTCCCCGGGTGCCTGACTTAAACAAACCACCTCACCATCAGAATCCTCCTGGTCAATTTCCTCCCCAGCGCCAGCAACACCCATATCCTCCTCATCCTGGTGTACTTCAACACTGACATCTTCAATCTGACTATCAGGAACTGGACTGCGGGTGCTCCTTCCAGCACTTGCAGGGGGCATGCAAATAGTGGAAGGCGCATGCTCTTCACGTCCAGTGTTGGGAAGGTCAGGCATCGCAAACGACACAATTGGACTCTCCTTGTGGATTTGGGATTTCAAAGAACGCACAGTTCTTTGCGGTGCTTTTGCCAGCTTGAGTCTTTTCAGTTTTCTAGCGAGAGGCTGAGTGCTTCCATCCTCATGTGAAGCTGAACCACTAGCCATGAACATAGGCCAGGGCCTCAGCCGTTCCTTGCCACTCCGTGTGGTAAATGGCATATTGGCAAGTTTACGCTTCTCCTCCGACAATTTTATTTTAGGTTTTGGAGTCCTTTTTTTTCTGATATTTGGTGTTTTGGATTTGACATGCTCTTTACTATGACATTGGGCATCGGCCTTGGCAGACGACGTTGCTGGCATTTCATCGTCTCGGCCATGACTAGTGGCAGCAGCTTCAGCACGAGGTGGAAGTGGATCTTGATCTTTCCCTAATTTTGGAACCTCAACTTTTTTGTTCTCCATATTTTATAGGCAGAACTAAAAGGCACCTCAGGTAAACAATGGAGATGGATGGATTGGATACTAGTATACAATTATGGACGGACTGCCACGGTTAGGTGGTATAAAAAAACCACGGTTAGGTGGTATATATTATAATAATAATACAATTATGGATGGACGGACTGCCTGCCGACTGCCGACACAGAGGTAGCCACAGCCGTGAACTACCGCACTGTACACTGGTTGATAAAGAGATAGTAGTATACTCGTAACAACTAGTATGACACTATGACGACGGTATAAAGAATGAAAAAAAAAACACGGTTAGGTGGTATATATTATAATAATAATACAATTATGGATGGACGGACTGCCTGCCGACTGCCGACACAGAGGTAGCCACAGCCGTGAACTACCGCACTGTACACTGGTTGATAAAGAGATAGTAGTATACTCGTAACAACTAGTATGACACTATGACGACGGTATAAAGAATGAAAAAAAAACCACGGTTAGGTGGTATATATTATAATAATAATACAATTATGGATGGACGGACTGCCTGCCGACTGCCGACACAGAGGTAGCCACAGCCGTGAACTACCGCACTGTACACTGGTTGATAAAGAGATAGTAGTATACTCGTAACAACTAGTATGACACTATGACGACGGTATAAAGAATGAAAAAAAAACCACGGTTAGGTGGTATATATTATAATAATAATACAATTATGGATGGACGGACTGCCTGCCGACTGCCGACACAGAGGTAGCCACAGCCGTGAACTACCGCACTGTACACTGGTTGATAAAGAGATAGTAGTATACTCGTAACAACTAGTATGACACTATGACGACGGTATAAAGAATGAAAAAAAAACCACGGTTAGGTGGTATATATTATAATAATAATACAATTATGGATGGACGGACTGCCTGCCGACTGCCGACACAGAGGTAGCCACAGCCGTGAACTACCGCACTGTACACTGGTTGATAAAGAGATAGTAGTATACTCGTAACAACTAGTATGACACTATGACGACGGTATAAAGAATGAAAAAAAAACCACGGTTAGGTGGTATATATTATAATAATAATACAATTATGGATGGACGGACTGCCTGCCGACTGCCGACACAGAGGTAGCCACAGCCATGAACTACCGCACTGTACACTGGTTGATAAAGAGATAGTAGTATACTCGTAACAACTAGTATGACACTATGACGACAGTATAAAGAATGAAAAAAAAACCACGGTTAGGTGGTATATATTATAATAATAATACAATTATGGATGGACAGACTGCCTGCCGACTGCCGACACAGAGGTAGCCACAGCCGTGAACTACCGCACTGTACACTGGTTGATAAAGAGATAGTAGTATACTCGTAACAACTAGTATGACACTATGACGACGGTATAAAGAATGAAAAAAAAACCACGGTTAGGTGGTATATATTATAATAATAATACAATTATGGATGGACGGACTGCCTGCCGACTGCCGACACAGAGGTAGCCACAGCCGTGAACTACCGCACTGTACACTGGTTGATAAAGAGATAGTAGTATACTCGTAACAACTAGTATGACACTATGACGACGGTATAAAGAATGAAAAAAAAACCACGGTTAGGTGGTATATATTATAATAATAATACAATTATGGATGGACGGACTGCCTGCCGACTGCCGACACAGAGGTAGCCACAGCCGTGAACTACCGCACTGTACACTGGTTGATAAAGAGATAGTAGTATACTCGTAACAACTAGTATGACACTATGACGACGGTATAAAGAATGAAAAAAAAACCACGGTTAGGTGGTATATATTATAATAATAATACAATTATGGATGGACGGACTGCCTGCCGACTGCCGACACAGAGGTAGCCACAGCCGTGAACTACCGCACTGTACACTGGTTGATAAAGAGATAGTAGTATACTCGTAACAACTAGTATGACACTATGACGGTATAAAGAATGAAAAAAAAACCACGGTTAGGTGGTATATATTATAATAATAATACAATTATGGATGGACGGACTGCCTGCCGACTGCCGACACAGAGGTAGCCACAGCCGTGAACTACCGCACTGTACACTGGTTGATAAAGAGATAGTAGTATACTCGTAACAACTAGTATGACACTATGACGACGGTATAAAGAAAGAAAAAAAAATACCACGGTTAGGTGGTATATATTGTAATACAATTATGGATGGACGGACTGCCTGCCGAGTTCCGACTGCCGACACAGAGGTAGCCACAGCCGTGAACTACCGCACTGTACTGTGTCTGCTGCTAATATAGACTGGTTGATAAAGAGATAGTATACAATACATACAACAATATACTACTATACTGGTGGTCAGGCACTGGTCACCACTAGTCACACTGGCAGTGGCACTCCTGCAGCAAAAGTGTGCACTGTTTAATTTTAAATTAATATAATATTATGTACTCCTGGGGGCTCCTGCTATAACAACCTGCAGTGCTCCCCAGTCTCCCCCACAATTATTATAAGCTTTGCCTTTTATACATTGATGTGCAGCACACTGGGCTGAGCTGAGTGCACACAGACTGAGTCACACTGTGTGACTGGCTGCTGCTGTGTATCGTTTTTTTTCAGGCAGAGAACGGATATAGCAGAGAACGGATATATTATATTAAAATAAATAAAAGTTAACTAACAACAACTGCACTGGTCACTGTGGTAAACTCTGTCTGACTCTGCACAATCTCTCTCTCTCTTCTAATCTAATTTCTAATGGAGAGGACGCCAGCCACGTCCTCTCCCTATCAATCTCAATGCACGTGTGAAAATGGCGGCGACGCGCGGCTCCTTATATAGAATCCGAGTCTCGCGAGAATCCGACAGCGTCATGATGACGTTCGGGCGCGCTCGGGTTAACCGAGCAAGGCGGGAGGATCCGAGTCTGCTCGGACCCGTGAAAAAAACATGAAGTTCGTGCGGGTTCGGTTTCAGAGAAACCGAACCCGCTCATCTCTAATACATATAAGACATTATTGTATTATCTTTTTAGTATTACTCTTTTTTTGCAAGCTTCCATTTCCAGTAGTTGGTTTGGTGCTGTAATAATGGATTTTAGAACTAGAAATATGGCCGTAAGAGGACTTCCGGTCAGATCACGTGACCGGGAGCACTCAGTCAAAAGAAATAGTATTGCTAGTCAGTTTACTTATGCCATATATGTTAAAAAGAAGGACATAACCGTATTGTTTATGCAATATTTCTTTACATGCATTTCTGGTAATGAGCGAACGTTGCAGAGTGGGTATTAGAATTACAAAAATGGCGGCGGAGATATTTCCGGTCATGTCACGTGACCGGAAGTACTCTGCCAAAGGGAACAGCGATGCTATCCACATAACAAATGGTCATGTGACCGGAAGACGCGCTGGGACCCTTTCACTCTGATTTGCAATGTGGAACCTTTGCAACAAGGAAAATAGGGGACGGACCGGAATGCACATAGCACTTCCGGTAGCTGTAATTTTTTAATTTTATATTTTTTTAACAGAATAATGATATTTAACTAGCGATTTTGGACAGAATGGATACAATATATCATTTAGAATAGAATAACTATGTTAGATTAGACCATAGGATGATCATACTATGTATATATGAACTTAATTGTGAATGAGAATGGCTCCTCCCAGTATTTGGGATTATTAATTCATAAGGGTATAAATAGCTGGGATGAGGGGCCATATGGATATGCCTTGAAAAAGATCAACGGATTGATCGAAACGCGTTGGTGATCACAACAACTGGTGGCTGATTACCTAGACGAGGAGAGGACGAGGTGCCCATTGCTTGGAGCTGATTGCCCCCGGGGACATTGAAACATCTATACAGCCATATGTTTGGTGCACTTCAGGAATCCAAAATCTGGTAGGAAGCCACCCTCATACATTTTTGGATGTAAAGTGGTTTTTTCACTATCTTTCCATGTGATGAAGATTTTATTGCTGGATTATTCTTGGATCATTAAACAGAATGATATTTTATCGTAAATGTTTTGGTCATTGCACTCCATGTGTTGGAAGTGATCTCCTTTTAAAGTTAAAAAGATAATACACTAGATTGTATCCCTGACTTCTCTTTTTCATGTACCACCTCAGAAAAATATACACCTTTATTGACAATACATGGGGGTATGAAGATGGTGGAAAACTGAGAGAAGCAACTGGTTCAAGATAAGTAGAGATTCCCTTTTTTGTTTTTTCAATTAGGGGGAGCGCAAGAAAGAGGACATTCGGAAATGTTGGTAGTTTGAAGTTTCTTTTTTGGGGTGAGGGTAACATCCCATTTCTGAGTGTCCATTGACCTGCAGCCTGGTAGCGCAATTTCTTGATGGTGTGAAATCTCTGTATTTTTTTTGAGGCTTTCTTATTGTCAGCGAAGTAAGCCTCCTCAACCTGCTCAGGTGTTGCATCAGCAATATTCAAAACATCTCTAATGGCCTCTATCATCAATCGCACCCCTTTTGCAAGAAATGCCGCCGCCAGCAGCACATCCCCATCACCGCCTGCCGTGTCAGAATCGGTATCAGTGTAATCTTGCATAATCTGGGCAAGAGAACGTTTGTGGGAACATACGGTAGTGGTCCTGAGGTAACAGAATCGGACCAAACTGCCATAGAGTTCTGTAAAACCTGAGCTGCCGACTCATTCTGTGTAAAGTAAACCTAGTAGAAATCTGAGAAATGATAGTTTTAATAGAAGCTAACTACTCAGGCTCCCTTGCTGGGACCTGTGCTAACACAGTGCAGTCCTAATGACATGGAATGGGATCACCCTGAGAGGGCATTTCCTCTGCAGCATATGACACAGAGTCCCTGGACATAGCTTAATGGAGACAACAGACACTCCACACTCACACAGGGAAGGGCAGGCAGAGTTTCCCCCCTAAGAATGGCAATAGAGACACAGAGATTGGAGCCAACCCACACACAGCGCTAACGGAAAGGGAGACCCCTAACCAGCACTTACTGTTTACCTTAATAGGTAGCACAGTACAGAAATATCAGCCTCACAACCCCCTGGTACTGTAAGAGCTATCTGGAGTTGATTTGGAGGGACAGCTCTCCCCGACAGCGCATCTGCAGGCAGAAAAATGGTGCTGAACGCTGCTGGGTCCGCTCTGAGGAGAAGATCCGCCCCCTTTCATGGTGCTGATTCCTGCTCTTCTCAAGATTATACTGGCCTGAGGAAAAGTGCTGGTAGCGATCCTGGGACCCTGACAGGCTTGGAGGTCAGTGTAGGGTGTAGGCGCTGGCTCAGGGCGCCCCTCACATCGCTGCATTATGTACTGCTGAGCCCCAGAGCGCAGTTAGTACTGCGCTCCATACCCTGTTGCCGCTATCTTCACACCGGCTCCCCCCTTGCCAGGGGGGACGGTGACTAACTCGCCAATGATCTTCTGGCTTTGTAAGGGGGTGGCGTCATGCTGCTGGGGTGAGCGATCCCCTGTGGCGGGGAACATTCGATCCCCTCAGGTGCTCAGTGTCCTGTCAGCGGAGATAGTGGCTCAGACTCCCCCCCTTAGTCCCTCTAAGCATAGAGGCTGTTGCCAGCAGCCTCCCTGTGCCTAAACTCTATTTAAAATAATAAAACTAAAGGAACTCCTATGGAGCTCCCCTAGCTGTGACCGGCTCCTCCGGGCACATTTTCTAAACTGAGTCTGGTAGGAGGGGCATAGAGGGAGGAGCCAGCCCACACTCTCAAACTCTTAAAGTGCCAATGGCTCCTAGTGGATCAGTCTATACCCCATGGTACTAATGTGGATCCCAGCATCATCTAAGATGTAAGAGAAAATATAGATTTAAAACTACAGAAAAAGCAAACCTTAGGCCTCTAATACTGTTTTAAATGAACACCTGCAGCACTAATATACACTATAGTAGACATATATACAGTGGCGGCCTGGGGGCAGGGTGCCATCTGCCTCAGACCTGTACAATTTTACTATTCCAGGGCCGCCTGGCTGTGGTTAGACAGGCAAACAATGCGGCTGCTGCTCAGCTAAAGAGATATAGCTGCACCCATAACAGGCTACACAAAGATAGCTGCCATCAGCCAACGGGATACCAGGTTTCCTTTCCATGGAACACAAGAGTCTGTAAAGTGGAGAAAGGGGGTGTTGCTTATTGGGAGTATTGGGGGGGGGGGGGGGGGTAAGGGGGGGGGGTCACCAGAGTGAAGTAGATTCTGCTTCCTGTCTTCTCCACCCCTTTCATAAGCCAGGTAAGTGACTGTTGGGGTGGCTTATATACAGTACTGTGTGTGTATATATAAAATTTACTTTGTTTTGCTCTTTAGAAAACCAGAAGGTAAACTATGCCTGTTGTGGGTTAAATCATGAGGCTATGGGTGTGTTGTGAGGGGTCACATGGGTTTAAGATATCCAGTTAGGGGGTGAAGTGAGGGGGGGCTGATATGAAACTGAGGGGTACATTTACTAAGCAGTGATAAGAACGGAGATGTGAGCCAGTGGAGAAATTTCGCCATCAACCAATCAGCAGCCCTGTATCATTTTATAGTATGCAAATTATAAATGTTACTTCAGTGCTGATTGGTTGCCATGGGCAACTTCTCCACTGGCTCACTTCTCCGCTCTTATCACCGCTTAGTAAATGTACCCCTATGCCACTGCTGCTCCATATACTAGAACATGCCAGAGAGAAAACATAGGCCCTCATTCCGAGTTGATCGCTCGCAAGGCGATTTTAGCAGAGTTACACACGCTAAGCCGCCGCCTACTGGGAGTGAATCTTAGCTTCTTAAAATTGCGAACGATGTATTCGCAATATTGCGATTACAAACTACTTAGCAGTTTCAGAGTAGCTTCAGACTTACTCGGCATCTGCGATCAGTTCAGTGCTTGTCGTTCCTGGTTTGACGTCACAAACACTCCCAGCGTTCGCCCAGACACTCCTCCGTTTCTCCGGCCACTCCTGCGTTTTTTCCGGAAACGGTAGCGTTTTTTCCCACACGCCCATAAAACGGCCTGTTTCCGCCCAGTAACACCCATTTCCTGTCAATCACATTACGATCGCCAGACCGATGAAAAAGCCGTGAGTAAAATTACTAAGTGCATAGCAAATTTACTTGGCGCAGTCGCAGTGCGGACATTGCGCATGCGCATTAAGCGGAAAATCGCTGCGATGCGAAGATTTTTACCGAGCGAACAACTCGGAATGAGGGCCATAGTTGGTACATAGTTAATGTACAGATGTGTCCTCACACATCTGAAATAGCAGCATGGCATGATATGCATTGCGGAAACACGTACTGCTACTTTCCCTGTGTTCTGCTATTATTCGCAAGTGTGCGCGTAAGTATGCACCTGCGAATACCACCGTGGAAAACTGCATTTCTCTACGGGCAGGGGAAGTCTACCTTTCCTTCACCTGTGCTCATACTGCTCTGCTGACTCCCCCACACTATATAGGACAGCGGGAGAATCTTAATCCTGCTGCCTGCGAACACAAGATGGTTCCTGCATTCATTTGCGGGGTGTGTGTGCGCATATATACCCGCGAATGCAACATTGTGCCGGGAATCGATGCGCATCACAGGAAATTATGTATGGGGACACGTCTGTATATGTAATATTTTATATTCTACAGTATAAGGTATATTTTTTCATGATATCGCTATGTAATTATGATGTAGTTTATGGTTTATTTGAGTGTTGTATAGGCTCTTGTAATGGCAGTGGAAAAATTTCATGTTTTACATTTCACAGTACACTGTATATTAGGTTAATCACGTAGGGCTCTCTCATTCATTATACTTACTAGCCTAGTCTTTTGTCACATACACATTTTCATAATTCCCGTGTCCATAGACATTTGCAGCGCTGAACGTGTTGATCCGGCACAGATAGACACTAGCGGTGGGATTTAATGGCATCCAGGTTTGCCTGAGCTGCGGGATGCCATCTGAACTCTGATTTTCTTAAAGCATCAGTCATTTACAAGGCAACACCATGCCTTGTAAATGACTGCCTGTTTGAAAAACACCAGAGTTCCGCCAACATCCCGCACTTCTGGCAAACTCAGATGCCATTAAATCCTGCCACTTATTTTTTTTATGTTTTTGCTGAACAGTGCACAATGTCACTGAAAATTTCATTTTTATACTTTTTTTTATTGCACATTCTTATAATTGCCCAGCTTATTGTACAGATTTACTATGCATATATGTTTTGCTTATTATATTCACTGCTATGTGATTTTAATTGCTGCTCACTTGTTTGATATGCACGTATGCAGACAAACTACCATATTGTTGTGAGAGTCTGGCTGTCATGCTTATGAACTGGTATCCCCGCCATGTCCGCAGTATGGGCCCATGTTATGTCACTTCTGGGTCACATGTCTAAGCTGAGGCTGAAAGTGCCACTATCAGAAGCCAGAACGGCGTGTACGATAGTGACTAGAGGAATCCGGTTTTTAGGTGCATATGTTTGCACTGGACAGTGTGGTTGTGTGTGTCCTGAAGGCAAGGTAGCAGATCCAAAAACTTTGAACAGGTTGAGTATCCCTTATCCAAAATGCTTGGGACCAGAAGTATTTTGGATATCGGATTTTTCCGTATTTTGGAATAACTGCATACCATAATGAAATATCATGGCGATGGGACCTAAGTCTAAGCGCAGAATACATTTATGTTATATTTCATATACACCTTATACACACAACCAGTGCAGGCGCTAGCCACTCAGCAAGGGTATGCAATGCAGGGAGGCGCCGGCCAGGAGAAGCGCTTTCCCAGCTCTGCTACCCTGCTTTACTCTGTCCAGTGTTTTTGCGGTCGCCGCTGCGCCTGTCCCGCTGAGTATTAACTGCGGCTCTACAGGTGGATCTAAGGTGAGGGAGGAGAGGCAGGCACGCATCCCAGCCGGAGGGGACCCAGAGCAGGTGGCAGATTGGACAATGAGGTTATCGGGGCCAACTGCCGTATGTAGCCCCGCCCCCAGTCACTCTCCATGTTAGCTTACTAGAGTGGAGGAGCTCTGAGCTTTGTTCTCACAAGACAAAGCTCCGCAGGTCACACTCGGGTGACTGACTACATCTCCAGGTCTGTCCCTCTCCTAATCAGCGCAACGGTAAGCAACATTATCCCCCTCCCCACTAGACAAATAAACAGTATAGAGAAGGAATAGAGGAGGGGGTGGGGGATGGAGGAGTATAGTGTCTGGCTGAGGGTTGTTCCTGAGACTTTACAATGACAGGTGCATGTAGCCACTGCTACATACACCTTCCAGCCCTGCACCTTGTTACTGCTCTCACTAAGCACTGCAACTGCACCCCTTCCCCGTGCCACCCTTGTACCTGTAACTGCTCCCCATGCAAGGGGCACCCTGTAACTTCCACCTTCCCTGCAACTATGACATCAACCCCCGCCCCCCTCACTGCACACTTTTAATTGCTTCCCTATACAATATAACTGCCCCTCACCTCATGCAAGTGACACCACTTAAAACCTATAACTTCTTCCCTTGCACCCATTTACACCACCTGCAATTGCACCTTGCAACTGTCCCCACTGCACATTGTATATTCTGCACCCCTGCCTTCATACACATGACACTCCTGCACCCTGTAACAGCACTCTGTAACAGCCACCCCTGCACCATAACTTCCTACCCTGCACCCCGTAACTCCCACTGCTTCACCTTATAACTGACACCCATGCAAGTGACACTCCTGCACCCCATGCAACTACGCCCCTACATGCTGTAAAGGCACTTACCTGCAACTGCACCCCCAGATCCTGTAACTACCCCTCCCCTACATCCTCTAACTTCCCCCTGCTCACTGTAGCATGCCCACCTTCACCCTGTAACTGTCCCCACTCCTCACCCTGTTACTGCCTCCCCTTGTGCCATGTACTGCCCTGTCCCTGGGAGGAACAGCCACTGTCCTCTCCCTGTAGGCTTGCTGAAGTCCTGACCTCATCATCTGTGCAAGTGCGGCACTGCCTACTCCTAACAGCAGGAAACCGCAGCCAGATCGGCACACACAGGATAGGATACCGACATTTAAATGCCGACAGGTCAAAATACCGACATGTTTTTTTTGTGTGTGTGTATGTCGACATAAGTCAACATGGACACCATATAAAGTGTACCGCGTCCACTCGCATGGCTCGCTGCACTCACCATGCTTCGGGCACGGTGCCTCGCTGCGCTCGGCACACTATTATATTCCCCCTCCAGGTCCACGGGGATGGTAAAGTATGAACAAGTCGGTTTCAATGAGAAAAAATCATGAAAATCTCATGTCGGTATTTTGACCTGTCGGCATTTTACATGTCGGTATTTTAACCTTGTCGGTATTTTAAATGTCGGTATTTTAAATGTCGGTATTTTGTCCATGTCGGGATTTCGACCTTGTCGGGATTTTGACCATCGGTCAATTGGTGTCGGGATTTTGAACGTCGGGATTTTGATTGGAGGTAAACTGACTGCATCCCTCTTGCACGCCCCTGTCATTTTTTTAAATAATTCTGCACCACCAAATTCAATGTATGTGCAAAACATGGGACGTGCTGGAATTTGCCCAATTGTAATGCACGCACAATATTGGTGGCGTTTTCCGATGTCACAAATCCCCAGGAGAGTCCAATTGGGGTAATCCAATCTGCGATGATGTTCCTCAGTTTCCGTAAGAGGTTGTCAGCTGTGTGCCTCTTATGGAAAGCGGTGATACAAAGCGTAGCCTGCCTAGGAACGAGTTGGCGTTTGCGAGATGCTGCTACTGGTGCCGCTGCTGCTGTTCTTGCTGCGGGAGGCAATACATCTACCCAGTGGGCTGTCACAGTAATATAGTCCTGAGTCTGCCCTGCTCCACTTGTCCACATGTCCGTGGTTAAGTGGACACTGGATACAACTGCATTTTTTAGGACACTGGTGACTCTTTTTCTGACGTCTGTGTACATTCTCGGTATTGCCTGCCTAGAGAAGTGGAACCTAGATGGTATTTGGTACCGGGGACACAGTACCTCAAGAAATTCTCTAATTGCCTGTGAACTAACGCCGGTTACCGGACGCACATCTAACACCAACACAGCTGCTAAGGCCTGAGTTATACGCTTTACAACAGGATGACTGCTGTGATATTTCATCTTCCTCACAAAGGACTGTTGGACAGTCAATTGCTTAATGGAAGTAGTACAAGTGGTCTTCCGACTTCGCCTCTGGGATGACGATCGACTCACAGCAGCAACAACAGCAGCAGCGCCCTCATTAACAACAGCAGTAGTAGGCATTCCACTCAAGGATCCATCAGAGGAATCCCAGTCAGGAGAGGACTCGTCAGACTTGCCAGTGACATGGCCTGCAGGACTATTGGTGTTCCTGTCTAAGGGAGAAATTGACATTGAGGGAGTTGATGGTGTGGTTTGCAGGAGCTTGGGTACAAGAGGAAGAAGGGATTTAGTTGTCAGTGGACTGCTTCCGCTGTCACCCAAAGTTTTTGAACTTGTCAATGACTTCTGATGAATGCGCTCCAGGTGACGTATAAGGGAGGATGTTCCTAGGTGGTTAACGTCCTTACCCCTACTTATTACAGCGTGACAAAAGCAACACACGGCTTGACACCTGTTGTCCGCATTTCTGTTAAAATAATTCCACACCGAAGAGGTGATTTGTTTTGGTAATTTGACCAGGCATGTCAATGGCCATATTCATCCCACGGACAACAGGTGTCTCCCCGGGTGCCTGACTTAAACAAACCACCTCACCATCAGAATCCTCCTTGTCAATTTCCTCCTCAGCGCCAGCAACACCCATATCCTCATCCTGGTGTACTCCAACAGTGACATCTTCAATTTCAATATCAGGAACTGGACTGTGGGTGCTCCTTCCGGCACTTGCAGGGGGCGTGCAAATGGTGGAAGGCGCCACCTCTCCCATCCAGTGTTGGGAAGGTCAGGCATCGCAACCGACACAGTTGGACTCTCCTTGGGGATTTGTGATTTAGAAGAACGCACAGTTCTTTGCTGTGCTTTTGCCAGCTTAAGTCTTTTAATTTTTCTAGCGGGAGGATGAGTGCTTCCATCCTCATGTGAAGCTGAACCACTAGCCATGAACATAGGCCAGGGCCTCAGCCGTTCCTTGCCACTCCGTGTCATAAATGGCATATTGGCAAGTTTACGCTTTTCCTCAGACGCTTTTAATTTAGATTTTTGGGTCATTTTACTGAACTTTTGTTTTTTGGATTTTACATGCTCTCTACTATGACATTGGGCATCGGCCTTGGCAGGCGACGTTGATGGCATTTCTTTGTCTCGGCCATGACTAGTGGCAGCAGCTTCAGCACGAGGTGGAAGTGGATCTTGATCTTTCACTATTACCCTCCACATTTTTGTTCTCCATCTTTTAATGAGTGGAATTATATGCCAGTAATATATCAATAGCAATGGCCTACTGTACCGTACTGCTATATATATATATATATATACACACACACTGGTGGTCAGCAAACTTCTGCACTGCCGTTCTACTATATACTGCGCAAAACTACAATGCAGCACAGATATGGATAGTATACTTGATGACACAGAGGTAGAGCAATGGACTACTGTACCGTACTGCTATATATATATATATATATATTCATATCTATCAATCTATCTATCTATCTATCTATCTATATACTGGTGGTCAGCAAAAATTCTGCACTGTCCTCCTACTATATACTGCGCACAACTACAATGCAGCACAGATATCGATAGTATACTTGACAGCACAGAGGTAGAGCAATGGACTACTGTACCATACTGCTATATATACTGGTGGTCAGCAAAATTCTGCACTGTCCTCCTACTATATATTGCGCACAACTACAATGCAGCACAGATATGGATAGTTTACTTGACGACACAGAGGTAGAGCAATGGACTACTGTACTGCTATATATATATATATACTGGTGGTCAGCAAAATTCCGTACTGCTATATATATACTGGTGGTCAGCAAAATTCTGCACTGTCCTCCTACTATTTACTGCGCACAACTACAATGCAGCACAGATATGGAGCGTTTTCAGGCAGATAATGTAGATATTTGCAGCACACTGAGCACAGATATTTGCAGCACACTGAGCACAGATATTTGCAGCACACTGAACACAGAAACTGAGAGAACACAGCCACGTCCTCTCGCTATCATCTCCAACGCACGAGTGAAAATGGCGGCGACGCACGGCTCTTTATATGCAATACGAACCTCAAGAGAATACGACAGCGGGATGATGACGTTCGGGCACGTTCGTGTTAACCGAGCAAGGCGGGAAGATCCGAGGCTGCCTCGGAATCGTGTAAACCACGTGAAGTTCGGGGGGGTTTGGATCTCGAGGAACCGAACCCGCTCATCTCTACTTATAATACAATATTTTTAATAACTTTTTGTATTAAACAAAGTTTGTGTACATTGAGCCCTCAGAAAACAAAGGTTTCACTATTTCACTCTCACTCAAAAAATTAAGTATTTCGGAATATTCCGTATTTTGGAATATTTGGAGATGGGATACTCAACCTGTACCCGTCTCTGAATGCTGCCTTTTTTCCACTTCTATATATGTTTTGTTCATTATAATATGTGTATATGTGAACTAAGTGTTTCTGTTTGCAGGGGTGGGTTGGGACGCTGGAACTCTGGATCAGTTTCTGATCGGCTTGCCCCCACCATCGAGCTAATTCACAGAAAACTGCGGTAGCAGTTTCTGCGAATGGAGCTTCTGTTCATGTGGCTTACTCGAGTTGGACCCGAGGCAATCTGCTGTTACTGTGCCACCCACAAAGACACAAAGCAAATCACCCAGCGACAGTCCTGATTTTGGGCCTAATTCAGACCTGATCGCTGTGCTGCAAATTACACTGTCCTGCGATCAGATAGTCGCTGCCCAGGGGAGTGAAAATTCACCCCGTGCAAGTGTGTGACTGCATGTGTACGCTGTGTGAAAATGTACCCTCAGTCAGTGGACAGCTGCAAAACCGTATGCATCACACTCACCTTTATATGTTTTTCTCATTCTGTGCAGTGTGTGCGTAGCTCAATACTTACTCCTCCAGGGCGCAGAAATCAGGCTGATCGGGAATGGAGCTGACATCACACACCATCCCTGAAAACGCTTGGGAATGCCTGCGTTTTTCCAGACATTCCCAGAAAATGGGCAGTTACCGCCCACAAACGTCCTCTTCATAGCAATAACCTTGCGAACGCCCATGCAATAAAAATTTTTGACTGAAATTTTTGGCGACGAGCCTGCACATTGTGGTGCATATCCATGCACAGTATTTCGCTAATCGGCTACTGTGCGAAAATGCACAGCAGCGATCAGGTCTAAATCGGGCCCTTAGCTCGCCTCCCCCAGCACCTGCATGCTGAACGTTGGGCAACGAGTGAGGAGCAAGGCGGCTTCTGTGCAACAGGTTGCCAGCAGCTGGGTAAGTGTACTGTGCTTGGTGTTGGTGTGGGGTAGACAGCTTCAGGGTGAGTGCTGGGGACGAGTGTGTGTGTGTGTGTGGGGGGGGGGGGTAAGAGACAGCTGCCGAGTGAGTGCTGGGGAGGAGGGGGGGAGACAGCTGCCAACTGAGTGCTGTGGGGGAGGAGAGTGAGAGAGCATTATAATAACACAATTACCCAGAACCAGGGACAAGGTAAAATACTGAGGAAGTAGTGCTGTAGGTGAACAATAAGCATTTATGTATTTTTTGTATTTTTTTCCCACCAACTTAAGTAAATGAAGACGCAGGGTGAATCATTTAGTGTAATATAGTGTGATAAATATGATGATGGTAAACAAAAACACATTAATGTTTATTGATCACCTGCTACAGTACATTAATAATACCTTGTATAAAATGTTATATGTATAGGGGCGCAGCTATATAAAGTTATATGTACAGAGGGCTACTACAGTGTGTGCATAATGTGCCAGGGCCACTGCTACTGTGTAAAGGGCACTACTATGGGCATCACGTGTAATGGGCACTACCACTGTGTGAGTATCACGTGTAAGGGGATCTACCACTGTGTGGGCATCACATGTAAGGGGCACTATTACTGTTGGTATGTGTAAGGGGCACAACTATTGTGTGGGCATAATGTGTCAGGGCCACTGCTACTGTGTAAGTGGCATTACTATGGGCATTATGTGCAAGAGGCACTCCTTTGGGCATCACGTGTAATAGGCACTACCTTTGTGTGGGCATCATGTGTAAGGGGCACTACCACTGTGTGGGCATCATGTGTAAGGGGCACTATTACTGTGGACATAATGTGTAAGGGGCACAACCATTGTGTGGGCATAATCTGTACATAACTATGTAGTGTAATGGGAATAAGGGGCTCTAATGTGTGGTGTAATGTGTGTAAATGGAACTACTGTGTGGCATAATGTGTGAGGAGCATTACTGTGTGACGTAATATGAATAAGGAACACTACTATGCATTGTAATATCAGTAAGGGACACTACTGTGTAGTGTAATTTGAATTGGGGGTATTGTTGTGTGACCACACCCTTTCCCCACAAGACCATGCCCTTTTTTCTGCCATGCTCGCTGTCCGTATTTAAAATATGGAGGTATTGCACCAATGCTCTTTCTGGAACAGTGCACCATAATGTCTAGTTACGACTTTGCTGACTGCTATGTGTTACAGCATTATGCCCCTCAGATAGGGCCAGATGTACTAAGCCTTGAAAAGTGATAAATTGCACAATGATAAAGTACCAACCAACCAGCTCCTGTCTGTCGTTTTTCAAACCCAGCCTATAACATAGCAGTTAGGAGCTGATTACTGAGGTGCAGCAGGAAGGAACACAGACAAGATGTATTAACATCTTGTCCACCGGAGTGGTTAAGTGAAAAATTACCCCTCCGGCAATCCCCGCTAGAGAGCACAGTGCATCTGCTTAGTGCTGACACGCGGTGTTTCACTGCCCGGTCAGGAATAAAGCTGTAACATAACAAAATGTGGAAAAAGTGAAGCGCTGTGAATACTTTCTTGATGCACTGTACATACACACACACAGGGGTGTTTTAAGAGAGGAGACGACCCGCGTGCAGTCTCTGTTGTCGGCCCCCTCCTTTCCGGCACGTATCCGGGAACATGGCGCCCACACCTTGTTCCCGGGGACATCTCCAGTGCGCATGTATAATATATGAGTGCAGAATGTGCGGTGTGGGCCCTCCTGGACCCAGGGGCCTGTCTGCACCCATTACATAAATGTGTGTGTATGTATATATATATATATATATATATATCCATTCCAATAATAAAGGTGCACTCACCAGGGACTATTCTTAAACAGTAACTCCAATGATTTTTTTTTTACTCACATCACCAGTCGACGTTTCGGTTGCTAAGCGCAGCCTTCCTCAAGATATCCCACCAGTAGGAGAGACATACTGGAAGCTGCCCTGGAATTCCCTTTATACCCTCACCAATTAAGAATCAACTCCACCCACCAGCAAGCTTACTGTGTAATTGCTGGATAATCAACATTCACTAAATCTCCAAAGGTCCAGTAGCCCAAGCCAAACAGTGGTGGCATGCTGATATAGAATTGCCTGGGATAGCCGTCATATACTTTAAATGTACTATATTTACCAAGCTGAAAAATGCTAATAAGCGGCAAATGCTGCTTCGGTACAACCAGAAGTAAGCCGCTGTTGTGTTCCACCGGCCATAAGTGCCGGTAAACACACTCCCAATGTGTCCAAGACACTTCTGGATACTGGTAATCATAGAAACAGCTTTAGTAATCACATTAGGACAACTACAGGGTGCAGTATGTATAATCCTACATTCAATAACAATATTCTTTGGATTTTACAGGCACAGCAGGGCACCAATCAGTATACAGAATGCAGCTATCATAAAACATATTAGTAAATATTATAAAAACCACAATGAATAGTAAAAAGTGCAAATAGTACACAGAATAAATATATTAAATCGACATCTAACACATAACAAAAACTGGACACCTGGAGGTACAATACTGTAGTAGCACTAAACAAAGCACTATATCTACACAGATGATTAACGTAATCAGAGTATTTATGCAGCTGTCAATAAGGTTGATAAAATATATCCCTTATAGAAATATATTAAAATCGTTATATTCATTCATGCCTTTCAGGGCCACGGTGTCTAAACGATGTATCCATCTGGCCTCTTTCTTCAGTACCAATAGTCCTCTATCACCACCTCTCTTTAGTGGAGGCACCCAATCTATTATCATATATTTCAAAGTGGTAAGTTGGTGACCAGCCTGCAAGAAGTGTGCTGCAACTGGTTTATCTGTGGTACCTTTTTCATGCTCCAACTTGATGTCGGACCGATGTTGGGTCATTCTTACTCTGAAGGTATTCGTGGTTTTACCCACATACATAAGTTCACATGGGCACATTAAGAAGTAGTAGATGATATGATCCAATTGACAAATTAGGTGGTGATGTAAGAATATCCTCTTCCACTTTGTGAATGTGGGAATGAACCACCTACTATCATAGCGCTACAAATGGTACATTTATGATATCGGAAGCAACATTTACTCATTTGCAACCACCAGAGGTGTAGCTAGGTGGCATGGTGCCCGAAATAAGGGTATGTTTTGGCGCCCCCCTCACCTGTACTGAATTGGGGACCTAGCCAACATGTGGTGGCATGTTAAATTTGAAAAGAAACATTTAAATCCTAAATGGGCAACAGGGACGGTTCTAGACCTTATGGAGCTCAGGGCGAAAGTTTCCTTTGGGTGCCCCTCATGTATAAAATAGGGTCAGTACATGCCGAAGGCTTGCAACAACAATATAGGGGCATGACAGTATGGACAGTGTAATCGTTAGCATTACTGCCTCACAGCACTGAGGTCATGGGTTCAATTCCCACCATCGCCCAAACTGTGAGGAGTTTGTATATTCTCCCTGTGTTTGCGCGGGTTTCCTCCAGGTACTCTGGTTTCCTCCTACAATACAAAAATATTATGATAGATTTACTGGCTCCTACACTTCCGGTTCCGGCTTCATGGAGTGAGGAGCTCCGTGTCTGAGCTCCGTCTCTCACCCCACGGCACATACCTTTTACAAGGCTCTCAAGCCTCCATTTGACCCCGGGGTCCTCCACACTACCTCCGGCTTCACCTACGATCCGAATGGATCGGTCCGCCACACCGCAGACGCCGCCCGCACTCTCTCCCCAGCAACCGCCGCAGCCGCCTCAGCCTCCACGCCAGGAGAAAAGGCGCGCTGCGGAGAACATGAAATGAGACACCGCTGCAGAGAGCGCTCTCCCTCTACATAAGAGGCCCACAGCAGAGGGATACTCCACAAGCGGCCATGAGAGTCTGGGCTCTGATGCCCCAGTTACATATAAAGATGTGGTAGACGCCATTACAGCCACAATGTCCCCACTATTATCTAAAGCTGTGGCTGATATAACAGGCCAGCTGCAGCAACTCACACACAGGGTATCTGAAACAGAGCAACGCATTGCTGGAGTCTCCCATGAGGTTGAAGACCTACACCATTCAGTTAAACGCCTTACCAATGAAAATTATCAGCTTTGGAACAAGATCGACGATTTAGAAAATCGCTCGCGTCGTAACATCATTAGATTGGTCGGCCTCCCTGAATCTATCAAGGGGACTGCATTGTCCCATTTTGTCCGCAACACTCTCCCCTCGCTCCTAGGCATAGAGGCGGTTTGCCAAGACATGGTTATCGAGAGGGTCCATAGGGTAGGACCTACACTGTCCCCTAACAGGCCGAGACCACGTGTTACCCTGTTCCGCTGTTTAAACTATTTACACAAAACAGAAATCTGGTCAGCATCCCGCAAGACGAAATCACTATCCTGCGAAGGTCACAAACTTCATATATTTCAGGACTACTCTGCCGAGCTATCTAGAGCCAGAAAATCCTTTTCCCCTGTTTGCTCCCGCCTCGTAGCAGAAGGGCGCAAATTTGGCCTTTTGTACCCTGCAAGGCTACGCATATATGATGGTACTTCTTTTAAGGATTTTTCCAATCCCTCTGATGCTATGACGTTTCTTCAAGAACTTGCTCATGCGACAGTCTCGGATATGAATGACATTGCGGATTGACGTAAAAGAAACCCTCTGACTACTCTCTATATGCTGAAGTTATTACATGCATGCTGGATGTTCTCTCGGATTATCACAGCTTACCCTTATTACTCACAAGATGTTATGTAACGGAATTCATATCGATACTTATTTCTTTCATTGTATCTGTTACAGTTATGAGTGTGGAGGCCTCCGAGCCTCAGTTATCTTTCTCAAGTGCCCGAGGGAGAGGATTGGGGCGCCTACTCTACCCCCGGATGTTTCGTAATAATGTTTTTCTGATGCTTTTTATAAGTCTAGGAAGTCTATCGGCACTTCACTTGGAGTGCCGATTTTCTCTCTCATTGGTGTCTATTCCCCCCTTCCTTTCCATTTCCAATCTCCCTCCCTTCTCTTCCCCTCTCTTCTTATGCGCTGTCCAATGCTCTCCAGATATTCATGATGAGGATGGAACATGCTGGCTCTATGTTATGGCGGCCTACTTACATTTCCCACTAGTTCCTTGAATCATGCCTGATCTACGCTGCGCCACTTGGAATGTTGGAGGCATTAACTCCCCGGCCAAGAGGAGAAAACTTCTGTTGTTTATACAGAAGAGCGGAGTAGATGTTGCATTCCTTCAAGAAACGCACCTGACCACTGTGGAAACTGCTAAGCTGGGCATGTTTGGGTGGTCTGTTATGGCCTCGTCCTCTTACAATTCCAGAGCCCGTGGGGTAGTAACTTTAATCCGACGCTCTCTCCCCTTTGAGATTACACACAATACCCCTGATCCCAAAGGCCGATACGTTATAACGTCTGCCACAATACTGGGTAAACAACTCACACTAGCCAATATCTATGCCCCCACCCCATATTCTAGGACCTACTTTCGACAATTGATGACTCTCCTGACCCCCTTCATGGGCGATAATTTAATAATTGGGGGAGATTTTAACCTGGTCTCCTCAGCTTTGTTAGATAAATCCATGTCACGCGGTACCCCACCATCCCTCCCTAAAATAGGCGTTCCTTTCTTCTCAAAAACACTCCAGGTTGTAGATTTATGGCGAGCCTTACACCCCACCGATAGGGATTACACCTGTCTCTCAGCGGCCCATGGCACCCTTTCCCGCATAGACTACCTCTTTGTCTCCCATGCTCTGTTCCCCCTCATCACCGATTGCAACATAGCTCCCATCTCTCTCTCTGACCACGCATTGGTCTCCACCACAATTCACTTCCCTGATGAGCAGAACTCCCCTAAACTATGGAAGTTTCCCTCCAGACTCAACCGCTCCTCCACGTTTAAAACCATGTTGGAGGCGGCTTGGGATGACTTTAGCGCGTCTAACTCTGAGCACATTGAAACCGACCCTTCTTTATTCTGGATGTCGGCAAAGGCTGTGCTCCGGGGGGCGATTATCTCGTTCACCGCAGCATCTAACAAACGATACTCAACCCGCTACCTCTCACTGCAGGATGCTTTGTCTGCGGCATTCCAAACCTACAAACTGTCTCCATCTCCCTCTACAAAACAAGCCTATCTTTTGTCCAAAACTAATTTCGAGGAATACCTGACCGAAATGGGTGACAAATATCTCTTCTCGATCCATCACAAGTTTCACAAATTCGTAAATAATATGGGACGTCTGCTCTCTAACTTACTAAGAGGGACCTACTCCCCATCCACAGTGCACCCCCTACGCAATCCCCAGGGTTCGTTAACCACAACCAACAAACAAATAGCTCACATCATGCAAAATTTTTATAAACAGCTGTACTCCCCCCCCCCGCCGACGCATCCTCTACTCTTCCTTCCACCACGGATACCCGATCCCTACCCTCTTTTTGAGACAGCCTCCCCCGCCCCACCCTCGGGACTGACATGATCTCAACACTCCAAGCCCCTATCACCTCCATTGAGGTCCAAAAAGCGATTAAGCAATTAAAACTCAACAAGGCTCCAGGCCCTGATGGTTATAGCGGTGACTTTTACAAGCTGCTGCTTACCCGCCTCAGCCCTATCCTTGTTGCGGTTTTCAACTCAATATTAACATCGAACTCCCCTCCCCCACATTTTAACTCGGCCGTTATCAAAGTCCTCCCTAAACCAGGCAGAGACCTCTCGCTCCCGGGCTCCTATCGCCCAATATCACTACTAAACCTCGACTACAAACTCCTGGCAAAGATACTAGCGGAACGCCTCAAGGTACTACTTCCCCATATCATCCACCCAGACCAGACTGGTTTCATAACGGGCAGACACTCTGTAGTAAATGTACGAAAAGTGATCGCGGCCCTCCATACTTGCAACAAGCATGCGTCTCCCGAAGGGTATGCCATACTCTCCCTGGATGCCGAAAAGGCCTTTGATCTCGTTGAATGGCCTCACCTTTATTCTACCATGCGTCAATTCCTCTTCCCAGAATCCTTCATCCACGCAATTAAGGCCCTTTACTCTAACCCCTCCTCATATGTCTCTTGCAATGGGTTTCTCTCTGATGCCTTCCCCATAGGAAGGGGCACGAGATAGGGTTGCCCTCTCTCTCCCCTCCTCTTCGCCATTGCACTAGAACCCCTAGCCTTGGCCCTCAGGCAGTCTAAATCTTATAACGGCATTCATATTGGTGACATTGAACTAAAGGTCGGTCTCTTTGCAGACGACATGCTGCTATTCATTTCTAAACCGCTCTCCTCCATACCTGAAATTATGCACCTGATCTCAGATTTCGGGAAGACGGCAGGCTACAGAATCAATGTCACTAAATCTGAAATGCTACCAATCAACATCCCCCTTCCAGACCTCTCCTCCCTCACACTTACCACCCCATTCAAGATTACTCAGTCACATTTTAAATACCTAGGTGTTAACATACCCTGTGATATATCTAAGATCTACGACCTCAACTTCTCCCCAGTCATCAAAGATACACTTACCAGACTAGAGGGATGGCTTAACTTGCCCCTCTCACTGTTGGGCAGAGTCGCAGTCCTTAAATCTGTTATATTCCCGAAAATATTCTACATCATCCAATCCCTCCCGATACGCTTACGGGATACAGACGGGTACAGATTGCGGAAGGCGATGACTCACTTTCTGTGGCAAGGGAAGAAACCTAAAATTGCTTTCCTTAAACTTGTGATGGATCGAGCTGTGGGAGGAGCGGGCGTCCCCGACCTCCTCTCATATTCCTTAGTGGTGTTTCTCCGGTACGCTGCAGACTGGCTATTCGGTCGAAGCACATATACTGATTTAGCCCTGGACTCTGCCATCTTCCACCCCTTCTCCCCTTGTGCTCTACTACACTCTAAACGACCCTGTATCCCACCCTCCATAATGGAACACCCTCTCTTCAAAGACACCTACCTTAGCTGGGTGAAACTCCACAAAAAACTGCGCAGCGACCATACAGCCTCTCCATATGTAACCCTATGGGGAAACCCTTCATTCACCCCATCTCTTCACAACTCACTTTTCACCCGCTGGAGGGAGATGGGACTATGTACAGCCACCCAGGTATTTGACCCTGGGGGCCACACTTCACAATTTACCACACTGAGAGACAGGTACTCCCTCCCCTCTTCACACTTCTTCATGTTCCTACAAACTAGACATTATATCTCTTCCTTACCTCTCGAGTCATATATCCCTATCCCTACTTCCCCCTTAGCAAAAGTCCTCAGATACTGGGAATCTCACCCCTATAAACTGAAAAACATATACACTCTTATAGTAAATGACCCCGCCACGCCTTACATACAAAAATTGACTGCCTCCTGGAAGACAGATATTCCTGAAATGCCTCCATATGAAATTGTCACCCAACATTTTCTCTCTACCATGTCCACCCTGGGATCAGCCTACCTGCAAGAGGTACATCTCAAATCCATACATAGAGCCTACCTCCCTCCCTGTACCCAATCCTACATCGACCCAACTGTCTCTGACAGATGCCCAAAATGCAAGGGAGCAAGAGCGGATTTCTTTCACTGTCTCTGGAATTGTACCAAGATTAGGCGTTTCTGGAATAAGCTTTTTGGGTTTATTAACAGCCACTTCTCGCTTTCCCTGAAACCCGACCCTCTGGCGTGTCTCTGCATAAACTTCAAAATATGGCACGACGTCAAGGGCCTCAAACCCTTGTTCCCCATGATCACTATGCTCTTCACGGTCGCGAAAAAGACAATCCTGAAACACTGGATTGTTAGCTCTGCCCCATCACTACGTGAAGTTTTAAAAATTATGCTACAAAACCTCTACCTAGACCGTAGGACCGTGCAGCTCCCTGACCACCCAGGTCTTTCTGAGCTATCATAGGAAATGGGACCCATATATCACCACCTTAGACCCCCCGACCTACGCCACGTTTACTCAGTCCTTTGAAAACACTTCCTGGACAATAGCCAGATCATTTCAGAGCTTCAGCCCCCCTCTTGTCTCCTCTCTATCTCCTCTATCCCTCTTCAATATTTGTATATCTCTCTCTCCCTCCCCGGCGGATCTTTGCCGCCCACAATCCTGTCATAGGAGAAATGCAATGTCACTTAAACTTAGGTAAAATTGTATTGATTCCCCTCCAGAGCGTCCTCTTTTCTCTTTCCTTCCACTTACTTTCTGGTTTCAGACCGACTCCCGTATTACAGATGCTTGTTTACATTTTTTGCCTTCAATATGTTTTATTAATGCACATGTTGCTATCTTCATTATGATATTACTCACCGTGCACACATACTCTGGTAGCGCCATCTCCCCCCCCCCTCCCTCCCCACTCTCCACCCCTTCCCTCCATCCCTTCCCTTACCCTTTTTCAATTTAGTATTGTGCTTGTCTTCGCCAAGACAGCCCTAGTTGTACACTATTGTTATTGGCCAGTTGTGGCCCAATCTCACTGAGTATTCGTTTATGTCTGTTATGATCTCCTTTATTTACTGTTAAAACTATCATTATGTATAAGTACTCATTCAACCTGACAAAAAACTATAATAAAACAGTTTTTGAAAAAAAAACTGGCTCCTTTGTGGCAGGGACTGATGTGAATGGCGAAATAATCTCTGTGCAGCGCTGCAGAATGTGTGTGCGCTCTACAAATAACTGGTAATAATAAATAAATAATGGTTTTATTGAGAAGGTGCGTGGCCACAGAATAGAACCAATTCACATTACACTGCACAGTAGTACCCCTTATACACATTATGCAACACAATAGAGCCCCTTATACACATTATTCCACACACTAGAGCCCCTAAAGCATGTTACACAATGTTGAGCCCCTTATACACATTACACCATTGTAGAGCCGCTATGGAAGTAGCTGTATTTAACTAACTACTTGTTTAATTTAAATAAATTTAAAACACCATATATGCACCTGACCCCACAACCCCCAATTCCTCAATGAAAATAAAGCCCCAAACATGACCCCCCCCACAGACCTGATAACCCCCCAATCTCTGAATGAAAATAATGCCCCAAAACTGACCTTCCCCCCAACCCCCTAAAATTTTTTTTATTACTAAATATTTTTTAAACAAAAAAAACTCAGCAGCATTTCTAGAGAGGAGGGGACTGGTGTGCAGACTCCGTGTGTGGGCCCCCTCCTCTCCTGTAGCCGTCACTGCCACTGCTAGCACTCTCAGCGCTGAGACTCTGGCACAGTGCCAGAGTCTACAGCGCTTGCGCAGGACTCTGAATAATGGCTGCCGCACCATTTTTCTGGAGTACTGCGCATGCGATGTAGACTCTGGCACTGTGCCAGAGTCTCTAGTGGTCAGTGTGCTAGCAGCAGCGGTGACGGCTACGGGAGAGGAGGGGGCCCACACACAGTCACCGATGAATGCCAGAAAGGTAAGTATAGAAGAAATGGGAGCGGTGTGTGCGGTGTGGGCCCCCTCTGGACCCAGGGGCCCGTGTGCACCGTATACACTGCACCCATTATAGATATACCAGTGGCGACATTACTTATGGGCCAGTTCTCTGGACTTGCCCCTCAGGCTAAAAGTTGCCAGCCAGACCCTGAATCAGTGTTATATGAACCTTTGGGTATAAGATACTAGACAAACTGGGTATTTGTCAAAAATTTGCTCAAAGTAATCTGATCCATCCATTTAACACAGCAAGATTAATCAATTGATCAACTTTCTATTTGATCTGCATCATAGGGCTACACGGCATTTTCCTGTATGTGACAGTATCACTCACCCCAGGACATCTCCAATGCGCATGCGCAAATCACTCAGAAATGACCAGAGGGATAAGTATAATATATGAGTGCAGGGTGTGCACCCAGGGGCCCGTGTGCACCGCACACACTACACCCATTATAAAAATGCCTATATATATATATATATATACATATACACTGCTCTAAAAATTAAAGGGAACTCTTAAACAACACATCCTAGATCTGAATGAATTAGATATTCGTATTAAATACTTTGTTCTTTACATAGTTGAATGTGCTGACAACAAAATCACGCAACAATTATCAATGGAAATCAAACTTATTAACCCATGGAGGTCTGGATTTGGAGTCACACTCAAAATTAAAGTGGAAAAACACACTACAGGCTGATCCAACTTTGATGTAATGTCCTTAAAACAAGTCAAAATGAGGCTCAGTAGTGTGTGTGGCCTCCACGTGCCTGTATGACCTCCCTACAACGCCTGGGCATGCTCCTGATGAGGTGGCGGATGGTCTCCTGAGGGATCTCTTACCAGTCCTGGACTAAAGCATTCGCCAACTCCTGGACAGTCTGTGGTGCAACGTGGCGTTGGTTGGATGGAGCGAGACATGATGTTCCAGATGTGCTCAATTGGATTCAGGTCTGGGGAACGGGAGGGCCAGTCCATAGCATCAATGCCTTCGTCTTGCAGGAATTGCTGACACACTCCAGCCACATGAGGTCTAGCATTGTCTTGCATTAGGAGGAACCCAGGGCCAACCAGACCAGCATATGGTCTCACAAGGGGTCTGAGGATCTCATCTCGGTACCTAATGGCAGTCAGTCTACCTCTGGCGAGCACATGGAGGGCTGTTCGGCCCCCCAAAGAAATGCCACCCCACACCATTACTGACCAACTGCCAAACCGGTCATGCTGGAGGATTCTGCAGGCAGCAGAACATTCTCCTTGGTATATCCAGACTCTGTCACATCTGTCACATGTGCTCAGTGAGAACCTGCTTTCATCTGTGAAGAGCACAGGGTGCCAGTGCCGAATTTGCCAATCTTGGTGTTCTCTGGCAAATGCCAAACGTCCTGCACAGTGTTGGGCTGTAAGCACAACCCCCACCTGTGGACGTCGGGCCCTCATACCACCCTCATGGAGTCTGTTTCTGATCATTTGAGTAGACACATGCACATTTGTGGCTTGCTGGAGGTCATTTTGCAGGGCTCTGGCAGTGTTCCTCCTGTTCCTCCTTGCACAAAGGCGGAGGTAGCGGTCCTCCACATCTCCTGATGTACTGGCCTGTCTCCTGGTAGCGCCTCCATGCTCTGGACACTACGCTGACAGACAAGCAAACCTTCTTGCCACAGCTCGCATTGATGTGCCATCCTGGATGAGCTGCACTACCTGAGCCACTTGTGTGAGTTGTAGACTCCGTCTCATGCTACCACTAGAGTGAAAGCACCGCCAGCTTTCAAAAGTGACCAAAACATCAGCCAGAAAGCATGGGAGCTGAGAAGTGGTCTGTGGTCACCACCTGCAGAACAACTCCTTTATTGGGGATGTCTTGCTAATTGCCTATAATTTCCACCTGTTGTCTATTCCATTTGCACAACAGCATGTGAAATTGATTGTCAATCAGTGTTGCTTCCTAAGTGGACAGTTTGAATTCACAGAAGTGTGATTGACCTGGAGTTACATTGTGTTGTTTAAGTGTTCCCTTTATTTTTTTGAGCAGTGTATATATATATATATATATATATATATATACATATTTGGTATCATTTGGTATCATTAAAAATCCGGGCTGTTACAGATGTGCATCATGCACCACGTGTAGTTACTTAATCCCGGGGAAATCGTTTCAACATCCGTATAAAAACAAGAAGTATGAGATCCGACAAGTCTTATCATGCACTTCACGATTTGTCATCTACTATATTACATGTCCGTGCAATAAATACTACGTCGGCATGACAAGCCGTATGTTCAAAGAGAGAATGGCACTACATGTTCTGCCGTTTCTAAAGCATTATTGGGAGAAGAAATAGATCAACCGGTAGCACGCCATTACAAACAAAGTAAACATACTCTACCACAATTACGCTATCAGATCATAGATCAACTTCCCAATATGCCAAGAGGCGGTGACAAAATGACTGCTTTGCATAAGTTAGAATCTTAATGGATATTTAGATTGGACACGATTCATCCAAAAGGACTCAATGAAAAAATAAACTGGAACGTCTATTGAATCAACCTTAAACTTATAGGTTACTGCATTATTTAGAGTAGTTATTACCATTAACTTGGTACTACATGATGTTTATATTTCACCACCATCTATGGGCACACCTGAGTAGCTTATATATTGTATATGCATGATTATCTTTTAATGGTCATTCCTACAGGAACCATTATGTTCTCTAACTACTTATTATTCATTCCGCTATATCCATATCCTAAGCTCTTAACAGGAAGCCTGTCATTAACTGTAATTCCAGCTCACACTGTGTATTTTTCATGAATGTTAGCTTGCATGTTACAGCGCACCCTGTAACCATAATGTTTTCTTTCACTGCAGACTCGGCGCCGGAGACCGGGGAAGCTCTTCAGGTTGCCGCGGCAACCAGCTTTCACCAATGACATCCGCCCCTGGAAAAGCATCACCGGGAGGACGGACCCGCTCACCCCGATCTCCGGACACAATCTGTACGTGACCACATACACAGTTGGGGGATATAAGGTAAGCTTTCATTACACACTGTTTTTTTCACTCTGTTTTCTGCAGCACTTAGTGCTTTTTCCAGTCATGTTTTACACGAGCAGCGGCAATACATCCTGATGACGGTACTAGGTCTTGAAACGAGCCGTTGAGATTTTGTCATGCTGCACATTTAATCATTGTATGACTATGGAACTTGTTATGGATCATTAAAATCCTTTTCTTCAGTAGCCTGGAGTGACGTGTTATTTGCTTGCTTAGCAATAGAGGGTCTATATATATATATATATATATATATATATATATATATACAGGTAGAGTATCCCTTATCCAAAATGCTTGGGACCAGAGGTATTTTGGATATCGGATTTTTCCGTATTTTGGAATAATTGCATACCATAATGAGATATCATGGTGATGAGACCTAAATCTGAGCACAGAATGCATTTATGTTACATATACACCTTATACACACAGCCTGAAGGTAATTTTAGACAATATTTTTTATAACTTTGTGCATTAAACAAAGTGTGTCTACATTCATACAATTCATTTATGTTTCATATACGCCTTATACACACAGCCTGAAGGTCATTTAATACAATATTTTTAATAACTTTGTGTATTAAACAAAGTTTGTGTACATTGAGCCATCAAAAAACAAAAGTTTCACTATCTCACTCTCACTCAAAAAAGTCCGTATTTCGGAATATTCCGTATTTCTGAATATTTGGATATGGGATACTCAACCTGTATATATATATATATATATATATACAGTGGCGTAAGTTCGTCACAGTTGCCCGGAGGCAAGTTCATACCAGTTGCCCCACCCCCCCTTATATTTAGATAAATATATGTGTGTATGTGTGTGCATATATGTATGTGTGCGTGTGTGTGTGTTCTGATTTTTTTTATATACTGTATATATACATTTCATTGTCTTTTATTTTAAATCACACATTTTTTAGCAGTCATACCCAGGATTAGAACCCACTGACAGCAGACACATTACTGATGGAGCTATTTGCTCCAGTACAGGAAGCATAAGAATTGTAACTATATGAAGTTATGTGTAATTGTCAGAGAAGTAACTTCATATAGTTAAAGTATAGCGGCAGCCATCAATTAACTTACTTCAATGGTGTCACAGAATGGGGGGAGAAGAGCGCCCCTTCAGAGCAGGAGCCCGGCGGCAGATGACTCCGTTGCCTCCCAGAGTTCTGCCTCTGTATATATATACAGGTTGAGTATCCCTTATCCAAAATGCTTGGGACCAGAGGTATTTTGGATATGGGGTTTTTCCATATTTTGGAATAATTGCATACCATAATGAGATATCATGGTGATGGCACCCAAGTATAAGCACAGAATGCATTTATGTTCCATATACACCTTATACACACAGCCTGAAGGTAATAGTAGCTAATATTTTTTATAACTTTGTGCATTAAACAAAGTGTGTCTACATTCACACAATTCATTTATGTTCCATATACACCTTATACACACAGCCTGAATGTCATTTAATACAATATTTTTAATAAGTTTGTGTATTAAACAAAGTTTGTGTACATTGAGCCATCAAAAAACAAAGGTTTCACTATCTCACTCTCACACAAAAATGTCCGTATTTTGGAATATTACGTATTTCGGAATGTTTGGATATGGGATACTCGACCTGTATATATATATATATATATATATATATAAAATCTCCAGTGGTTGGCACTCACAAAAGACCAAAATAGACAACTTGCCATGGTGCTTCATCAGGACAGAGAATATACAGGTACACCCAGTGGATGGCACTCATTGGATATGAACAAAAGAGGCAATGGCACACTCCTTTATATCAACGTTTCGGGTTTATTTCAACCCGTCATCAGGATAAATACAACCGTTAATAAGACACACGACATACCTTAAATACCCTGTGATGATACTGAGCGGGAACACCACAGGTCCATCTGGCAGACGGAGACACACTTCTGGTATAGTGAGCGCTTGTTAACATGATGACCCGCTCCATATCAAAATACACAGCGATACTATACAAATACCAATTGAATATAAACATAGAAGATCAAAATAATAAAAGGTATAAATATATAGTGTCAACCCATCAATACAATGTGAATGTACAAATACTATCATGATATATCGCACCACACAAAAATATACTATGGTGTCAGAATCGATGCCTAAATACAAAGCACAACCACAAATATAGCGACTCATATTAATAATAGTACATAGTGTGTGTATGTGTACCAGGTACTTTTAGCAGGACACAGTGCCCTACCTATTTTGTTAATTGTGAAATTTGCCCTGCCTTTTTCTGTAAAAGATATACTGCATTGTCTGGAGTAGACATACACACACACACACACACACACACACACACACACACACACTATGGGACAAGGCAATAGGGAAAAGTGGAAACGGCTGTTTCTAGGGCCAGACAAGCAGTGCAATCGCACGTGGCACCGCAGCCACTGTCTGCAGCTGTATAACATGCGGACTGGCCCTCGGAATGTAATACAGCTGAAACTGTCACTGCCAAAATGGCCACTGCCTAAGAGTAGACATGCTAGAGGTCCTACTGGACCTCTAGTAACAGGTAATTGACAAAGGATCTCAGAGCAGTACACAGAAGTGCCAGGATGACACGGGGGAGGGGGGGGGGGGGGGGGGAGAGATGCAGGTGTAGTACCACCAGGGTTGGCAGGGTATGTCTAAGTGGTTGAGAGAGTTATCACAGGTGTTGGGTGGCTATGTGACAGATCTTTCCCCTGAAATTTTGTTCCCCATACCTTGTCTCACCTGCATTTTTCCGGACACTAACAGAAAACGGGC
This sequence comes from Pseudophryne corroboree, assembly GCF_028390025.1. Classification (NCBI taxonomy): domain Eukaryota; kingdom Metazoa; phylum Chordata; class Amphibia; order Anura; family Myobatrachidae; genus Pseudophryne; species Pseudophryne corroboree. The sequence continues at coordinate 686,379,707 of NC_086449.1, forward strand.
AGTTACCACTCCCCAAACATCCACTTCCTGTCAATCACCTTGCGTACACCATGCAATCAAAATTTTTGCACCATTCTGTCGCTGTTTGGGTTCGTGCGGTGCATACACATGTGCAGTTATTCGATAATCTGCCACTGTGCGAATTCTCACAACAGCGATCAGGTCTGAATCTGGCCCTGTGTTTATACAAAAGTCAGTTCTTTAGCACAAATTCTGTATTTCTTTTGAACTTGTAACAAACCCCATCCTTGTTTAGCTCTCTTTGTATGGGTCATAATTAGTGATGTGCACCGGAAATTTTTCGGGTTTTGTGTTTTGGTTTTGGATTCGGTTCCGCGGCCGTGTTTTGGATTCGGACGCGTTTTGGCAAAACCTCCCTGAAAATTTTTTGTCGGATTTGGGTGTGTTTTGGATTCATTTTTTTTTTTTACAAAAAAACCTCAAAAACAGCTTAAATCATAGAATTTGGGGGTCATTTTGATCCCATAGTATTATTAACCTCAATAACTATAATTTCCACTCATTTCCAGTCTATTCTGAACACCTCTCACCTCACAATATTATTTTTAGTCCTAAAATTTGCACCGAGGTCGCTGGATGACTAAGCTAAGCGACCCAAGTGGCCGACACAAACACCTGGCCCATCTAGGAGTGGCACTGCAGTGTCAGACAGGATGTCCGATTTAAAAAATAGTCCCCAAACAGCACATGATGCAAAGAAAAAGAAAAGATTTTAAACCTACCGGTAAATCTTTTTCTCCTAGTCCGTAGAGGATGCTGGGGACTCCGTAAGGACCATGGGGTATAGACGGCTCCGCAGCAGACATGGGCACTTTTAGACTTTAGAATGGGTGTGCACTGGCTCCTCCCTCTATTCCCTCCTCCAGACCTCAGTTAGGACTGTGCCCAGAGGAGACGGACAGTACAAGGAAAGGATCTTTGTTAATCTAGGGGCGAGATACATAACAGCCCACACCATAGACACCGTACAACATGGTATATACTAAACCAGTTAACAGCATGAACAACAGCATCAGCCCGAGACTGATCTCAACTGTAACATAACCCTTATGTAAGCAACAACTATAAACAAGCCTTGCAGAAATTTTCCGCACTGGGACGGGCGCCCAGCATCCTCTACGGACTAGGAGAAAAAGATTTACCGGTAGGTTTAAAATCTTATTTTCGCTTACGTCCTAGAGGATGCTGGGGACCCGTAAGGACCATGGGGATTATACCAAAGCTCCAGACCGGGCGGGAGAGTGCGGATGACTCTGCAGCACCGATTGAGCAAACATGAGGTCCTCATCAGCCAGAGTATCAAACTTGTAGAAACTTGCAAAAGTGTTTGAACCCGACCAAGTAGCAGCTCGGCAAAGCTGTCATGCCAAGACGCCTCGGGCAGCCGCCAAAAGAAGAGCCCACCTTCCTAGTGGAATGGGCCTTTACCGAATTTTGGAACCGGCAATCCAGCCGTAGAATGAGCCTGCGGAATCGTGTTACAGATCCAGCGAGCAATAGTCTGTTTAGACGCAGGAGCGCCAACCTTGTTGGCTGCATACAGGACAAACAGTGCTTCTGTTTTCCTAACCCTAGCCGTTCTTGCAAAGTAAATCTTTAAGGTCCTGACTACATCGAGGGACTTGGAATCCTCCAAGGCACCCGTAGCCACAGGCACGGGTGGTTCATATGAAATGACGAAACCACCTTAGGCAGAAAATGAGGACGAGTCCTCAACTCATCTCTATCCGCATGGATAATCAGATAGGGGCTCTTGTAAGACAAAGCCGCCAATTCGGACACCCGCTTTGCAGGTGCCAAGGCCAATACCATGACCTCTTTCCAAGTGAGAAACTTCAATTCAACTGTTTGAAGAGGTTCAAATCAGTGTGATTTAAGGAACTGTAACACCACGTTAAGGTCCCACGGTGCCACTGGAGGCACAAAAGGAGGTTGGATGAGCCACACTCCCTTTACAAAAGTCTGGACTTCTTGGAGAGAAGCCAATTCCTTCTGAAAAAAATGTAGATAAACCCAAAATCTGCATCTTAATGGAGCCTAACTTCAGGCCCATATCCACACATGACTGCAGAAAATGGAGAAAACTACCCAGCTGAGAATCATCCCTAGGGCATTCTTGGCTTCACACCAAGACACATATTTTCTCCCGATACGGTGATAGTGTTTCGCCGTTACCTCCTTCCTAGCTGTAATAAGAGTAGGGACAACTTCATCCGGAATACCTCTCCTAGCTAGGATTTGGTGTTCAACCTCCATGCCGTCAAACGTAACCACGGTAAGTCTTGGAACACACAGGGCCCCTGTAGTAACAGGTCCTTCCTGAGAGGAAGAGGCCACGGATCTTCTGTGATCATTTCCTGAAGATCTGAAATCCAGGCCCTTCGAGGCCAATCTGGAGCAATGAGTATTGCCTGCACTCTTGTTTGTCTTATGATTCTCAATATCCTTAAGATGCGAGGAAGTGGAGGGAACACAGAGACTGACTGAAACACCCACGGTGTCACCAGGGTGTCCACTGCCACTGCCTGAGGGTCCCTTGATCTGGAACAATATGTACGAAGCTTTCTGTTGAGGCGTGACGCCATCATGTCTATTTGAGGAAGTCCCCAACGACTTGTCACCTCTGCAAAGACTTCTTGATGAAGTCCCCACTCTCCTGGATGGAGATCGTGTCTGTTGAGGAAGTCTGCTTCCCAGTTGTCTACTCCCGGAATGAAGACCACTGACAGAGCGCTTACATGATTTTCCTCCCAGCGAAGAATCCTGGTGGCTTCTGCCATTGCTGCTCTGCTTCTTGTCCCACCCTGGCGGTTTACATGCGCCCCGGCTGTGACGTTGTCTGACTGTAACAGAACAGGTAGGTTGCGAAGAAGAGTCTCCGCCTGTCGGAGGCCGTTGTATATGGCCCTTAATTCCAGCATATTGATGTGGAGAACAGCCTCCTGGCTTGACCATATTCCCTGAAAATTGTTTCCTTGTGTGACTGCTCCCCATCCTCATAGGCTCGCGTCCGTGGTCACAAGAACCCAATCTTTAATGCCGAACCTGCGACCCTCTAGAAGGGGAGTACTCTGAAGCCACCACAGGAGAAAGAGACAGAGAGAGAGAGAGAGAGACCCTGGCCCTAGGGGACAGGATATCTTCCGATGTATCTGCAGATGGGACCCTGACCACTTGTCCAGAAGGTCCCACTGAAAAGTCAATGCATGGAACCTGCTGAATGGAATGGCCTCGTAGGCCGCCACCATCTTTCCCAATACTCGAGTGCATCGATGTACTGACACTCTTTTTGGCTTTAACAGGTCTTTGATCATGTTCTGGAGTTCCTGGGCTTTTTCTACCGGGAGAAAAACTCCTTTGTTTTCCCATATCCAGAATCATGCCCAAAAAAGACAGCCGAGTTGTCGGAACCAACTGCGACTTAGGTAGATTTAGAATCCAGCTGTGCTGTTGTAGTACTCTCAGGGAGAGAGACACGGTTTTTAATAAATGTTCCCTTGAACTCGCATTTATCAGGAGATCGACCAAGTATGTGATACTGCTGACCCCTTGATTGCACAGGAGCACCCTCATTTCCGCCATTACGTTGGTGAAAATTCTCGGGGCCGTGGAAAGCCCAAATGGTAACGTCTGAAATTGGTAAGGACAATCCTGTACAGCGAATCTTAGGTACGCCCGATGAGGAGGATATATGGGGAAATGAAGGTATGCATCCTTTATGTCTAGTGACACCATAAAGTCCCCCCCCCCCCTTTCCATGCTGGATATCCTTGCCTTGAGAGATTTCATCTTGAATTTGAACCTCTTTAAATATAGGTTTAGGGATTTTAGATTCAGAATTGGTCTGACCGAGCCATCCGGCTTTGGGACCACAAACAGGGTTGAATAAAACCCTTTTCCCTGTTGCACTAGGGGAACCATGATAATCACTTGCTGTTGACACAGCTTTAGTATGGAAGCCAAAACTATTTTCCTCTCCGGGGAAGTAGCTGGCAAGGCCGATTTGAAAATCGGTGTGAAAGCACCTCTTTGATGAATTTGGTAGAGGCCGGGGAGGACATTTTTCCTGTGAACTAGCCGTAGCCGGTGTTCTATTCCCTCTACCTCTGATGTGGAAAGAAAGCCACGCCCCTTTCTGAACTTACGCGACCGAAAGGACTGCATCTGTTATTAGGGTATTTCCTTTTGCTGTGGGGGAACGTAAGGCAAAAAAGACGACTTACCCGCGGTAGCTGTGAAAACCAGGTCCACGAGGCTCTCCCCAAATAAAACTTCACCCTTGCAAGGTAAAGCCTCCGTATGACTCTTTGAGCCAGCATCACCTGTCCATTGAAGGGTCCGCAGGGACCTACTAGCAGAACCTGCCATGGCATTAGCTCTTGAACCCAAAAGCCCAATATCTCTCGCAGCCTCTCTCATATATAGTGCTGCGTCCTTGATGTGACCTAAGGTCAACACCATACTATCTTCATCTAGGGTGTCAATGTCATAAGACAAGTTATCAGCCCAAGCTGTAATTGCGCTACCTACCCATGCCGACGCTACTGCAGGTCTAAATAGGGCTCCCGTAGTCGCATAAATTGATTTTAAGGTAGATTCCTGCCTACGATCCGCAGGATCCTATACGGCCGCCGTATCAGGGGACAGTAATGCTACCTTTTTGGACCAGCGCGTTAAGGCCTTGTCAAGCGTGGGCGAGGATTCCCACTGTAACCTGTCCTGTGAGGGGAAAGGATACGCCATAATAATTCCCTTGGGAACCTGCAGTCTAATGTCAGTTGTCTCCCAAGCTTTTTTTTTTTTAATAAAACGGTCAGCTAGATGAGTTAGGTTACTTTCCTTAAACATGCAAACCCTCATGTCAGGGACAGAGGAATCCTCTGTGATATGCAAAACATCTTTTATTGCAATCATCATATATTGAATACTTTCGCAACTCATGGGTGCAACCTTGCATCATCCTGATCGACACTGGAGTCAGAATCGGTATCAGTGTCTGCTAACTGGGTAAAGGGACGTTTATGGGACCCTGAAGGGTCCTGGGACACAGTAAAAGCCATGGGTTAATTCCCTGCTTGTCTTTGGACTCTGCTTTGTCCAATCTGTAATAAAGCCACAATAGCATTCAAAACATTCCACATGTCCACCCAATCAGGTGTCGACTGTGCCGACGGAGACACCACCACCATCTGCTCTGCATACTCCCTAGACGAGCCTTCTGCTTTAGACATGTCGACACACACGTACTGACACTCCCACACACACTGGGATAAATAAATATGGGGACTGACCCACAATAAGGCGGCTAAGGCCCTTTGGAGAGACAGAGAGAGAGTATGCCAGCACACACCCAGCGCCACAATATACTGAAACCAAGGTCCCAGCATAAATAGCGCTTTATATATTTATATATATATATATATATATATATATATATATATATATATATATATATGTACAATCTACACCAAATAAATGTGCCCCCCCCCCTCGATTTTGCCCCCTGTTATTGTTCAGCAGGGGAGAGTCCGGGAGCACTTCTCTGCAGTATGCTGTGGAGAAAATGGTGCTGGTTAGTGCTGCAGGATCAAGCCCCGCCCCCTAGATGGCGGGCTTCGGTCCCGCTCAATTTCTTTATACTGCCGGGGATTTTATACTATACTGCCTCCGCAGTATCTGAGATCTGTGCCAGTGCTGTTTTTGAGGTAATAATTGCTGCCCAGGGCGCCTCCCCTGCGCCCTGCACCCGTACAGTGCCTTCTGTGTGTGTGTGTTGGGAGCAATGGCGCGCAGCGTTACCGCCGCACGTGTACCTCATTGAAGATCTGAAGTCTTCTGCCGCCTTTGAAGTCTTCTTTCTTCTCATACTCACCCGGCTTCTATCTTCTAGCTTTGTGAGGAGGATGGCGGCACGGCTCTGCGACGAACGGCAAGGATGAGACCTGCGTTCCGACCCTCTGGAGCTTATGGTGTCCAGTAGCCTAAGAAGCAGAGCCTATCATTTAAGTAGGTCTGTTTCTCTCCCCTCAGTCCCACGATGCAGGGAGCCTGTTGCCAGCAGTGCTCCCTGAAAATAAAAAACCTAACAAAAGTCTTTTCAGAGAAACTCAGTAGAGCTCATCTGCAGTGCATCCAGTCTCCACTGGGCACGGGATCTAACTGAGGTCTGGAGGAGGGGCATAGAGGGAGGAGCCAGTGCACACCCATTCTAAAGTCTTAAAGGGCCCATGTCTCCTGCGAGCCGTCTATACCCCATGGTCCCTGCGGAGTCCCCAGCATCCTCTAGGACGTAAGAGAAAAGAGGTGCACCAAGGTCGCTGGATGGATAAGCTGAGCGATCCAAGTGGCCGACACAAACACCTGGCCCATCTAGGAGTGGCACTGCAGTGTCAGACAGGATGGCCGATTTAAAAATAGTCCCCAAACAGCACATGATGCAAAGAAAAAAGAGGTGCACCAAGGTCGCTGGGTGGCTAAGCTAAGCGACCCAAGTGGCCGACACAAACACCTGGCCCATCTAGGAGTAGCACTGCAGTGTCAGACAGGATGGCCGATTTAAAAATAGTCCCCAAACAGCACATGATGCAAAGAAAAAAAGAGGTGCACGAAGGTCGCTGGATGGCTAAGCTAAGCAAACCCAAGTGGCCGACACAAACACCTTGCCCATCTAGGAGTGGCACTACAGTGTCAGACAGGATGGCCGATTTAAAAAATAGTCCCCAAACAGCACATGATGCAAAGAAAAAAAGAGGTGCACCAAGGTTGCTGGATGGCTAAGCTAAGCGACTCAAGTGGCCGACACAAACACATGGCCTATCTAGGAGTGGCACTGCAGTGTCAGACAGGATGGCCGATTTAAAAAATAGTCTCCAAACAGCACATGATGCAAAGAAAAAAAGAGGTGCACCAAGGTCGCTGGATGGCTAAGCTAAGCGACCCAAGTGGCCGACACAAACACCTGGCCCATCTAGGAGTGGCACTGCAATTTTCTAGCGAGATGATGAGTGCTTCCATCCTCATGTGAATCTGAACCACTAGCCATGAACATAGGCCAGGGCCTCAGCTGTTCCTTGCCACTCCGTGTCGTAAATGGCATATTGGCAAGTTTACGCTTCTCATCAGATGCTTTTAATTTTGATTTTTGGGTAATTTTACTGAACTTTTGTAGTATACTTGACGACACAGAGGTAGAGCAATGGACTACTGTACCGTACTGCTATATATATACTGGTGGTCAGCAAAATTCTGCACTGTCCTCCTACTATATAATACTGCACACAACTAAAATGCAGCACAGGTATGGATGTATAGTGTACTTGACGACACAGAGGTAGGTAGAGCAGTGGACTACTGTACCGTACTGCTATATATTATAGACTGGTGGTCAGCAAAATTCTGCACTGTCCTCTTACTATATAATACTGAGCACAACTAAAATGCAGCACAGGTATGGATGGATAGTATACTTGACGACACAGAGGTAGGTAGAGCAGTGGACTACTGTACCGTACTGCTATATAATACTGGTGGTCACTGGTCAGCAAAATTCTGCACTGTGCTCCTATACTACAATGCAGCACAGATATGGAGTGTTTTTCAGGCAGAGAACGCAGATATTTTTAGCACACTGAGCACAGATATTTGCAAGTACACTGAGCACGATATTTGCAGCACACTGAACACAGAAACTGAGAGAACGCTGCACGTCCTCTCCCTATCATCTCCAATGCACGAGTGAAAATGGCGGCGACGCGCGGCTCCTTATATAGAATACGAATCTCGCAAGAATCCGACAGCGGGATGATGACGTTCGGGCGCGCTCGGGTTAACTGAGCAAGGCGGAAGAATCCGAGTCTGCCTCGGAACCGTGTAAAATGGGTGAAGTTCGGGGGGGGGGGTTCGGATTCCGAGAAACCGAACCCGCTCATCACTAGTCATAATTGGCAAAACAATTTTGAAACACTGTTTGGTCTGTAACACAGGTGGCAGAGGCTGAAGGCACACTTGACTGTGGCTGACTGTCAGTTTCAAACAGTACTCACTCAGACCCAGGGAACGAAGTTTCAAGCTGGCTGCTCCTGCTGTAATGGCTCCTCACTCTCTCTAAAGTTGGCAGCAATGTCCGCACCTCCCCACTTCAGCTTTGGCATCTCAATACCCACTCTTCGGCAACACTTCCCGGTAACACTACACTGCTCTTCCTTAGCAGCGTTGCTTTCACCCCCCAGCATCCTGCCGCTGTCTCCAACTTATAGCTCTAGCTCTGCTCCGCGTTCCTTTCTGTGCTAGCACACACTATGGCAGAGGTCCTCTCCACGAAGAGAAACTAGACACTACCGGCACCCTATGCCTTTTTCTACACAGCAGCCTCTCCTTCTCCCAGCAGCCACTGTCCAATCATCTCCCTCTCCTGAGGCCATGTGACCAGACCCATGGCTGCAGTTAAATCCTCCTGCCCCAGCATTTTTCCTGCTGCTGCAGAGCTGCAGCAAACATTCTTAAAAGGGGCACACACACCAAGTTCTGTGGTGACACACGGGCACCAACCCTTGACAAAAAGAAGTCACTTTTAAAGTAAGTAGCCTTGTGTGCCATAATTTTCAAGGAGCATTACCTTTTGGGGCATATTATGGTGTCAGGGGCATAACTGGGGCATAATGTGTAAGGGGCACTATTGTGTCAGGGGCACAGCTGGGGTGTAATGTAGTCTTTTCCAGCAAGGCCACATCCAATTTGTAGAGGCAATGCCCCTTTATTTTTATTACTAGAATTATGTGCCCTGCTCTTTTCGATGTGTCCTGGCACCCCGCTGACCTTCACACTGGTGATGCTTTTGTACCTGGCGAGTAGCTCCCTACCAGCGCAGATCCTGCGCGGTGGCAGGGAGCTACCTACCGCATTCTGGGTCACAGCGGCTGCGTATGACATCATGCAGCTGCCGTGGCCCACCCCCTCAACGGTCCGGACGCGCCTCCATTGTCCAGACCGCGCCCCGCCAACGGCGTTCTAATACCGTTGGCATGCCCCCTCCTGCCCCGCAACCGCCTTTGCCTGTTAATCAGGCAGAGGCAATCGCAGTCAGTGAGATGTGGGCTCATGGGGTGCGTACACGCAGTGCGGCCGCTGTGCGTGCGCACTCCACAAAGTAATTCAGGCAGCGATCGCTGCACCAGTCTCAATTACCCCCTTATCTGGCTTTTACCAAAAGCCCAAAAACTACTAACAAAACAATTAAACACACTTTCCTTGGGTTTTAAAAGACATAGGCTAAAAACCTTGGGCAAATATACCTGCCTTCAAACACTATTCCAGTGTTCTTGTTACACTAGGACTAAGCGGCAACATGCAACTCGCCACATTGGTGGTCATTCCGAGTTGTTTGTTCGCTAGCAGTTTTTAGCAGTCGTTCAAATGCTAAGCCGCTGCCCTCTGGGAGTGTATTTTAGCTTAGCAGAATTGCGAACGAAAGGATCGCAGAGCGACTACAAAAAAAAAATTGTGCAGTTTCAGAGTAGCTCCAGACCTACTCCTAGCTTGCGATCCCTTCAGACTGTTCAGTTCCGGATTTGACGTCACAAACACGCCTGCGTTTTTCTTGGCACGCCTGCGTTTTTTCGAACACTCCCTGAAAACGGTCAGTTGACACCCAGAAACGCCCACTACATGTCAATCACTCTGCGGCGGACATTGCGACTGAAAAGCTTCGCTAGACCTTGTGTAAAAATACTTTGCCCGTTGTGAAAGTATGCGCGTGCGCACTGCGCCGCATACGCATGCTCAGAAGTACCTTTTTTTGCATCATCGTAGCGAACATTTTTAGCTAGCGATCAACACCCATAATTCTGTATTGAATGTGCATCATATTTGCATCACTAATGCAACAGAACCTGTGTATGTGTGAGACTCAAACGCTAACCTAGGTAAAAGGAAAAAGTCTGAGAACTGATACGAGCGAGCCACGTCATGCATAGTGCCGTGCATTGTTGTGCTTACTTTGCAGCTTTGTACAAACTCAGTTGTAATAAAAATATTAATCCTAAGCTCCCAGAACACTACATGTGACTTTGGATGCAGATACAAAATGACAATGACACTAATTTATTTCAGAAATAATTAAGAAAGACTGGAAATTTCTACACATGGCAGAGTGCCCAAGTAGCAGCATGCATCTCGCAAAAGGATACATGTGTTAGAATGTGTCACATCTGTAGTTCTTTGTGAATGTACTGTAGATCAAAGCAGTTACAGCGTGGTATGTTAATATTTAAGCACTATGGGGGTTATTCAGATGTGGAAGCAACCTAAAAAAAGCCACTGGACAAAACCATGTTGCACTGCAGGTGGGGCAGATGTAACATGTGCAGAAAGATTTAGATTTGGGTGGGGTGAAAGCTAAATTGCAGGGAAAAATAAATCTGTATAAAATGTGTGAGCTACATCAACAGCAGCCAGTATTTACCCTGCACAGAAAAAATATAAATGTATACAGTATTTCATTTATAAGAAGAGGGACACACGCGCGTCTAAGCCGCATGCGCTCCTGAAAAAGGGGTGTGGCCTAAGAAAGGGGTCGTGGCTTCGCGGAGGACCTGGTATCGCGAGCCATGCCCCATTTTCGTCACTGAGGGGGCATGCCCAGCGGTCTGACTCCAGTGAATAGACGCTATGCGCACAGCGTCTATTCACCGCTGCTCCCAACTGCCCCCCCCCCAACCGCGGCACGGGCCGCGGGTGGGACAGCGGGACAGTCCCCAAAAACGGGACTGTCCCGCGAAAATCAGGACAGTTGGGAGGTATGGTATTTCTTCCTCTTGCATTGCAAAATTCTTTATTACAGATACAAACATACATGCTTTTTCTGCCTTGCTTCCAAATCTGAATTAGGCAATGCCGACAGTTGCCCAAAAGGAATATTAAAGTGAGACAGTAGGGGGAGGGTTACGCTGCGAAGTGGGGGACGTAACGGTTAGGTTTAGGCTGTGGGAGGGGAAGGAGTTAAAGGGTTTTAGGGGTAAAATAATTAACGGGATCCGCTGGCATTCTTATTGTTGGGATTCTTCTGCCAGGATTCTGACCATCTGGATCCAAACCATTGGCATTTCTATAATGGATGCAATGTATGCTGTGCACACGGACCTCTGGATCCAGGGGGGGGGGCATTCTACACACATTGGGGTAAATTTACTAAGATTAGTAATTTCCGAAAAAAGGTCAAAGTTCAATCACGAATGACATTGACAGTGTAAAACTGCAACTTTTTGAATTGATTACGATGGATTTACTAAGCTGTCGTATTCGGGTTTTTCTTTTCTTCCGATGTCGATGTCATTCGTTTTTTTTTACCTATTTTTACGGCAGTGATTAGCAAAACACTGCCGTTTTTTTTTTACAATCAATCTCGGCCGGATCTGTGTGATCCGTGCTGGGGTTCTTATTTTTTTTTTTTTTTAATTAAACAATGTAAAATCCCCAAAAAAAATGCGTGGGGTCCCCCCTCCTAAGCATAACCAGCCTCGGGCTCTTTGAGCCGATCCTGGTTGCAGAAATATGGGGGAAAAAATGACAGGGGTTCCCCCATATTTAAGCAACCAGCATCGGGCTCTGCGCCTGGTCCTGGTCCCAAAAATACGGGGGACAAAAAGAGTAGGGGTCCCCCGTATTTTTAAAACCAGCACCGGGCTCCACTAGCTGGACAGATAATGCCACAGCCGGGGGTCACTTTTATATAGTGCCCTGCGGCCGTGGCATCAAAAATCCAACTAGTCACCCCTGGCCGGGGTACCCTGGGGGAGTGGGGACCCCTTCAATCAAGGGGTCCCCCCCCCCCAGCCACCCAAAGGCCAGGGGTGAAGCCCGAGGCTGTCCCCCCCCATCCAATGGGCTGCGGATGGGGAGGCTGATAGCCTTTGTTGTAAAAGAAAAGATATTGTTTTTAGTAGCAGTACTACAAGGCCCAGCAAGCCTCCCCCGCATGCTGGTACTTGGAGAACCACAAGTACCAGCATGCGACGGAAAAACGGGCCCGCTGGTACCTGTAGTACTACTACTAAAAAAATACCCAAAAAAAGACAAGACACACACACCGTGAAAGTATAATTTTATTACATACATACACACATACATACATACTTACCTTAAGTTCCCACGCAGGTCGGTCCTCTTGTCCAGTAGAATCCAAGGGGTACCTGTTGAAAAAATTATACTCACGAGATCCAGGGGTCCAGGCTCCTCGGCAAATCCAGGGTTAATCCACGTACTTGAATAAAATAAAAAAACGGTGTCCCGACCACGAACTGAAAGGGGACCCATGTTTGCACATGGGTCACCTTTCCACGAATGCCAGAAACCCACTTTGACTTCTGGCTAAGTGGGTTTCTTCAGCCAATCAGGGAGCGCCACGTTGTAGCACTCTCCTGATCAGCTGTGTGCTCTTGTCCTCACTGACAGGCAGCACACGGCAGTGTTACAATGTAGCGCCTATGCGCTACATTTCTAACCAATGATGGGAACTTTCTGCCCTGCGGTTGACCTAATGTGACGTCACCGCTGAGCAGAAAGTTCCCATCATTGGTTACAATGTAGCGCATAGGCGCTACATTGTAACACTGCCGTGTGCTGCCTGTCAGTGAGGACAAGAGCACACAGCTGATCAGGAGAGTGCTACAACGTGGCGCTCCCTGATTGGCTGAAGAAACCCACTTAGCCAGAAGTCAAAGTGGGTTTCTGGCATTCGTGGAAAGGTGACCCATGTGCAAACATGGGTCCCCTTTCAGTTAGTGGTCGGGACACCGTTTTTTTATTTTATTCAAGTACGTGGATTAACCCTGGATTTGCCGAGGAGCCTGGACCCCTGGATCTCGTGAGTATAATTTTTTCAACAGGTACCCCTTGGATTCTACTGGACAAGAGGACCGACCTGCGTGGGAACTTAAGGTAAGTATGTATGTATGTGTGTATGTATGTAATAAAATTATACTTTCACGGTGTGTGTGTCTTGTCTTTTTTTGGGTATTTTTTTAGTAGTAGTACTACAGGTACCAGCGGGCCCGTTTTTCCGTCGCATGCTGGTACTTGTGGTTCTCCAAGTACCAGCATGCGGGGGAGGCTTGCTGGGCCTTGTAGTACTGCTACTAAAAACAATATCTTTTCTTTTACAACAAAGGCTATCAGCCTCCCCATCCGCAGCCCATTGGATGGGGGGGGACAGCCTCGGGCTTCACCCCTGGCCCTTGGGTGGCTGGGGGGGGGGACCCCTTGATTGAAGGGGTCCCCACTCCCCCAGGGTACCCCGGCCAGGAGTGACTAGTTGGATTTTTGATGCCACGGCCGCAGGGCGCTGTATAAAAGTGACCCCCGGCTGTGGCATTATCTGTCCAGCTAGTGGAGCCCGGTGCTGGTTTTAAAAATACGGGGGACCCCTACTCTTTTTGTCCCCCGTATTTTTGGGACCAGGACCAGGCGCAGAGCCCGATGCTGGTTGCTTAAATATGGGGGAACCCCTGTCATTTTTTTCCCCATATTTCTGCAACCAGGATCGGCTCAAAGAGCCCGAGGCTGGTTATGCTTAGGAGGGGGGACCCCACGCAATTTTTTTAGCAAAAATAAGCACTTTCACACCCCTTCCCACTGATATACATGCACGGATCTCATGGATCCCTGCATGCATCTCAAATCACGGATAAAAAAAGCAGGTCTGTTTTTTTTTAGGACTTTTTTACGAGTTGTAATTTTTCACGGCAGTGTTTTGTGTTTTTTTGCTTTGCACTTCTTAGTAAATGACCGAGATTCATACTTAAACAGCCGCGTTTTGACCGATGGTGTATTCATTCGTAATTTTTTACCTGAACTAGCAAAAAATTACGAATGCCCTCATCACTGCCGTGATTAGTGTTTAGTAAATGACCGAGATTTACCGAGATGACACTTTGATGAAAAAACGGCATCTCGGTCAAAATCGGGAGCTTAGTAAATATACCCCATTGCACCTATATTTTTAATACATAAATCTCTGGAGTCCCACATTGGGCACTGCAGTCGCGGCGAAAATCTCCTCCAAAATAGCTGCAGTCAGGGCCGGTTCGAGGGCCCTCGGCGCCCCGGGCAGGGAATGAGGGCGTGGCTTAATACAGGGGGCGTGGTCAGTCACGCCCCCTGTACAGCAGAAGCGCCGCTTAAATGCTGAGCGGTGCGCGATGACGTCATCGCGCACCGCACAGCAAAAGATCCTCTCCGCGAAGGGAAACTAGACGCGTAGCGTCTAGTTCCCTTCGCGGAGAGGACCTTTGCTGTGCGGTGCGTGATGACGTCATCGCGCACCGCTCAGCAAAGGTCCTCTCCGCGAAGAGAAACTAGACGCTACGCGTCTAGTTCCCTTCACGGGACCACAGCCGCAGGAGCCGGGGGGACACAGCGGGCAGCGGAGGGCACAGCAGTGGCGGATCTTGCCATGGTGCGGCGCCCTCCGGAAGGCGGCGCCCCGGGCAAAAGTCCTGCTTGCCCGTGGCAAGATCCGATTCTGGCTGCAGTGCATGTGCAGAAGTGAATTTAGACTCCAGTACATGGCGGGCACCATGTTTCTGGAGACTCTGGTTTGAGACTACTGTGCTGTCCAGAGGAAGGGGCCCAACTGGAGTTTGCACAGGGGCCTCTTTTCTGTTAAAATGCCCCTTATCCGCTGTATTTTAATACCAACCCTTTTATTCTGCTTTATTTTACAGCATGCGGTTTTGTATGGCTTGGCTCTGTTTTCTTCACCACGTGTACAGCACCATCAGTTCTCTTGTGTAGCGATTTGTCTTGACAACCTGGGGCACAATTCAGACCTGATGGCTGCTGCGCATTTTCGCACAGCATGCGATTATCAAAATTCTGCGCATGAATATGCACCACAATGCGCAGGCACATTGCCAAACAGTGGCAGGATGGTGTGAAAATTTTGATCGCACGGGCATTTGCAAGGTAATTGACAGGAAGAGGACATTTGTGGGTGGTAACTGCCCATTTTCTGTGAGAGTCTGGAAAAACGCAGGCGTTCCCAAGCGTTTTGCAGCTGTCCGCTGACTGAGGGGAATTTTCGCACAGCGTACACATGCATTTGCATGTTTGTAATTTGCAGCACAGCGATCAGGTCTGAATTAGGCCCCTAGTCATTTGTACAGATCTACACTGCCTTGACTAGTGTTCTTGTTAAGCAATCTCTCTGAGTCCATTAGCAGGTATTCCACATACAATACGATCTCTTATTAGTGAATCCTTTAAATCACCTAACTCACAGGTTTTACTGAGTGTTTGCAGTTCTGTAACAAACTGATTAAATCCATCTCCAGTCTTCTGATCGCAAGTGAAATATTTCATGTCAGATTTTTTCTTGGTACACAGCGCCTAATTTAGACCTGGTCGCACGCAGGCTATTTTTTTGCACTGCTACAACCAGGTAATCCCCGCCTACAGGACAGGGGGTAATAGCTGTGCAGGGGTGCGATGCTATGCAGTCAGCTGCACAAACAGAAGTTACCTAGAAACCCCCCCTGGCCACCGATCTATCGCACAGCCGACCAATTTTTTAATTTTTTTATATAAACAGTACGAAGCTCAGGCAGTGTAATGGTGCGGCTGCAGCAGCTGCCTCCATCCTACATGCACAGTGGAAGCCAGGTGGCTGGCTGCAGCTAGAGGGCGCTGAAGTGACAGTGCGCAGCTCTGCTCATGAAGTTAAGTTCTCTGCATGGTGATTTGAAGTGAGGAGCATGCAGTGGCGTAAGTCCCGGAGGAAGGAAGGATCTGCCTCTGGGCGCCAGCTGTTAAGGGGACATAGAGAAGCAGAGTCAGTAGGAGGTCCACGGCACGCAGAGACCAGTGCCAGATATAAGCCACCATCCAGGTGCATGCAGTTTTGGCACGTTTTTTTACCCTAAACTGTTTTTATGTCTTGCGGTGACCTGTGTGGGGAGGAAGAGGGGAAATATATCTGAGGCAGCAGCAGGGTAATTCTTTCAAATGCATTTTTCACCCACCAGCAGCAGTGCCGAGTCTCTCCCATTATCTTAGCCCAAAGGTCAGATGAGCACATGCTGAGCTCTGATTGGAGGAGCTCGGCACATGCTGATTAGAAGAGCACCCGATTGGAGGGGACTGACACCTGCTTCCCTGACCACTGTGACATTAAGGATCTCTCTCAGCATGGCCCCCATTTGTGAGTAATCAGCCTGCCTACACGGTTAATGCTCCTGTTCCTGTTGCTTCTGCCTATCTCTGCCACCCACTGCTTCTGTCTCTCTGCATGTTTCTGTCTCTCTTTATTCTCTGCCCACCTTCTGTCTCCCCTCTCTCTGCCCACCACCTGTCTCCCCTCTCTCTGCCCACCACCTGTCTCCCCTCTCTCTGCCCACCATCTGTCTCCCCCCTCTGTCTGCCCTCCATCTGTCTCCCCTCTCTCTGCCCAGCACCTGCATCACCCTCTACCCTCCTCCTTTCTCCCCCTCTCTTTGCCATTCATCTGTCTCCCCCTCTATGCTACCATCTGCCAGCCCTGTCTGCCCACCATCTACCCCCTCCCTCTCTCTGCCCACCATCTTTACCCCCCCCCCCTTCCCCTCTCTACCCAGCATCTGTGTCCCCGTCTCTCTGCCCAGAATCTGGCTTCCTCCCTCTTGCTGACCAACATCTGCCCCACCCTTTGCCCAGCATCTGTTTGTCTCTTTTTTCTCTCTGCCAAGCATATGACTGCCCCCCCCTGCCCATCATCTGTCTGTCTCCCCTCTTTCTGCCGATAATGTCTCCCAATCTCTCTCTGCTCACCATCTTCTCAGCATCTGTCTTCCCCCCTCTGTCTGCCCAGCATCTGGCTTTCCCTCCCTCTTTCACCCCAGAATCTGGCTATCCCACACCTTGTCTGCTCAGCATCTGGCTTTCCCACCCTCTCTTTGCCCAGCATCTGTCTCTCCCACCCACTCTCTGCCCAGCATCTGTCTGCCCCCCCCCCTCTGCCCAGCATCTGTCTGCCCCCCCCCCTTCCTTCTCCGCCCAGCATCTGGTTGCTCCCTTCAGCTTCAGTTTCAACTTTTTACAAGGGGGGAGGGGCGCAATGTATTTTTATTTATCTCCTGTGTGGGGACAATGTGTGCACTAATTGGTAAAAAAAAAATCTCTATTAACATTTGCGGCAGTAAGGAATCCTTATTTTCCCTGAGGTATCAGTGAGTCACAGGGACCGGGGCTCCAATAGGAGCCTGTCCTGGCGATCACTGAGAAGGTGCTGCCAGACGCCGGTTGGGATGGGGTGAAGCACTACCATCTGTTTCGCCTCCAGGCACCTGTTATGAAGTTACTATCCTGGGCGTATGGTAACCGGAAAAGGAGAAATAGTGTCAAGTTCACCCTCCCTAACTCTGCAGCAGTGAGATGTGTCTGTGTCATATATGCCAGGGGGTAGGGGGAGGCGATAGTCGGTAGTCTATAATAAATTATGCAGGCTTGGTCACCGCACTCCTGATAACTGCAGCAGTTGTTTGTGTGACCAGCATGAGTGGTTGGGGTGAATCGAAGAGAATGATGGTGGCTATTTTTTTTGCTTATGGAGGGGGGTGCTGGGGGGGAATGATGGTGGATCTTCTTTCTGATTATGGAGGGTGTTCGGGGGGGCTGAACTTTTTTCATAGGTTCTGTAATCAATTATTTGGAAACCCCCCTTTCAAAATCCTGCGTTTGCCACTGGGTCCCTGGTGATCGTGCCATCTTCACTCTGTGGAGCTTGTATTGAATGCATGTGTTCGTGCGGTGTCCATCCAGGAGTGCTGTGTTGTCCATCCAGGGGTGCTACTGGTACTCTTCCCATCCATAAAGAGGTGCTGTGTCCTCCAGGGGTGCTCTGTTAATCTATGGGGTACTCTGCCCCAGTTTAAAAAAAAATAAGAGCTAAATATTAGAGATGAGCGCCGGAAATTTTTCGGGTTTTGTGTTTTGGTTTTGGGTTCGGTTCCGCGGCCGTGTTTTGGGTTCGACCGCGTTTTGGCAAAACCTCACCGAATTTTTTTTGTCGGATTCGGGTGTGTTTTGGATTCGGGTGTTTTTTTCAAAAAACCCTAAAAAACAGCTTAAATCATAGAATTTGGGGGTAATTTTGATCCCAAAGTATTATTAACCTCAAAAAACATAATTTACACTCATTTTCAGCCTATTCTGAACACATCACACCTCACAATATTATTTTTAGTCCTAAAATTTGCACCGAGGTCGCTGTGTGAGTAAGATAAGCGACCCTAGTGGCCGACACAAACACCGGGCCCATCTAGGAGTGGCACTGCAGTGTCACGCAGGATGTCCCTTCCAAAAAACCCTCCCCAAACAGCACATGACGCAAAGAAAAAAAGAGGCGCAATGAGGTAGCTGTGTGAGTAAGATTAGCGACCCTAGTGGCCGACACAAACACCGGGCCCATCTAGGAGTGGCACTGCAGTGTCACGCAGGATGTCCCTTCCAAAAAACCCTCCCCAAACAGCACATGACGCAAAGAAAAAAAGAGGCGCAATGAGGTAGCTGACTGTGTGAGAAAGATAAGCGACCCTAGTGGCCGACACAAACACCGGGCCCATCTAGGAGTGGCACTGCAGTGTCACGCAGGATGTCCCTTCCAAAAAACCCTCCCCAAACAGCACATGACGCAAAGAAAAAAAGAGGCGCAATGAGGTAGCTGACTGTGTGAGAAAGATAAGCGACCCTAGTGGCCGACACAAACACCGGGCCCATCTAGGAGTGGCACTGCAGTGTCACGCAGGATGTCCCTTCCAAAAAACCCTCCCCAAACAGCACATGACGCAAAGAAAAAAAGAGGCGCAATGAGGTAGCTGTGTGAGTAAGATTAGCGACCCTAGTGGCCGACACAAACACCGGGCCCATCTAGGAGTGGCACTGCAGTGTCACGCAGGATGGCCCTTCCAAAAAACCCTCCCCAAACAGCACATGATGCAAAGAAAAAAAGAGGCGCAATGAGGTAGCTGACTGTGTGAGTAAGATTAGCGACCCTAGTGGCCGACACAAACACCGGGCACATCTAGGAGTGGCACTGCAGTGTCACGCAGGATGTCCCTTCCAAAAAACCCTCCCCAAACAGCACATGACGCAAAGAAAAAAAGAGGCGCAATGAGGTAGCTGTGTGAGTAAGATTAGCGACCCTAGTGGCCGACACAAACACCGGGCCCATCTAGGAGTGGCACTGCAGTGTCACGCAGGATGTCCCTTCCAAAAAACCCTCCCCAATCAGCACATGATGCAAAGAAAAAGAAAAGAAAAAAGAGGTGCAAGATGGAATTATCCTTGGGCCCTCCCACCCACCCTTATGTTGTATAAACAAAACAGGACATGCACACTTTAACCAACCCATCATTTCAGTGACAGGGTCTGCCACACGACTGTGACTGATATGACGGGTTGGTTTGGACCCCCCCCAAAAAAGAAGCAATTAATCTCTCCTTGCACAAACTGGCTCTACAGAGGCAAGATGTCCACCTCATCTTCACCCTCCGATATATCACCGTGTACATCCCCCTCCTCACAGATTATCAATTCGTCCCCACTGGAATCCACCATCTCAGCTCCCTGTGTACTTTGTGGAGGCAATTGCTGCTGGTCAATGTCTCCGCGGAGGAATTGATTATAATTCATTTTAATGAACATCATCTTCTCCACATTTTCTGGATGTAACCTCGTACGCCGATTGCTGACAAGGTGAGCGGCGGCACTAAACACTCTTTCGGAGTACACACTTGTGGGAGGGCAACTTAGGTAGAATAAAGCCAGTTTGTGCAAGGGCCTCCAAATTGCCTCTTTTTCCTGCCAGTATAAGTACGGACTGTGTGACGTGCCTACTTGGATGCGGTCACTCATATAATCCTCCACCATTCTATCAATGTTGAGAGAATCATATGCAGTGACAGTAGACGACATGTCCGTAATCGTTGTCAGGTCCTTCAGTCCGGACCAGATGTCAGCATCAGCAGTCGCTCCAGACTGCCCTGCATCACCGCCAGCGGGTGGGCTCGGAATTCTGAGCCTTTTCCTCGCACCCCCAGTTGCGGGAGAATGTGAAGGAGGAGATGTTGACAGGTCGCGTTCCGCTTGACTTGACAATTTTGTCACCAGCAGGTCTTTCAACCCCAGCAGACCTGTGTCTGCCGGAAAGAGAGATCCAAGGTAGGCTTTAAATCTAGGATCGAGCACGGTGGCCAAAATGTAGTGCTCTGATTTCAACAGATTGACCACCCGTGAATCCTTGTTAAGCGAATTAAGGGCTGCATCCACAAGTCCCACATGCCTAGCGGAATCGCTCCGTGTTAGCTCCTTCTTCAATGCCTCCAGCTTCTTCTGCAAAAGCCTGATGAGGGGAATGACCTGACTCAGGCTGGCAGTGTCTGAACTGACTTCACGTGTGGCAAGTTCAAAGGGCATCAGAACCTTGCACAACGTTGAAATCATTCTCCACTGCACTTGAGACAGGTGCATTCCACCTACTATATCGTGCTCAATTGTATAGGCTTGAATGGCCTTTTGCTGCTCCTCCAACCTCTGAAGCATATAGAGGGTTGAATTCCACCTCGTTACCACTTCTTGCTTCAGATGATGGCAGGGGAGGTTCAGTAGTTTTTGGTGGTGCTCCAGTTTTCTGTACGTGGTGCCTGTACGCCGAAAGTGTCCCGCAATTCTTCTGGCCACCGACAGCATCTCTTGCACGCCCCTGTCGTTTTTTAAAAAATTCTGCACCACCAAATTCAAGGTATGTGCAAAACATGGGACGTGCTGGAATTGGCCCAGATTTAATGCACACACAATATTGCTGGCGTTGTCCGATGCCACAAATCCACAGGAGAGTCCAATTGGGGTAAGCCATTCCGCGATGATCTTCCTCAGTTGCCGTAAGAGGTTTTCAGCTGTGTGCGTATTCTGGAAAGCGGTGATACAAAGCGTAGCCTGCCTAGGAAAGAGTTGGCGTTTGCGAGATGCTGCTACTGGTGCCGCCGCTGCTGTTCTTGCGGCGGGAGTCCATACATCTACCCAGTGGGCTGTCACAGTCATATAGTCCTGACCCTGCCCTGCTCCACTTGTCCACATGTCCGTGGTTAAGTGGACATTGGGTACAGCTGCATTTTTTAGGACACTGGTGACTCTTTTTCTGAGGTCTGTGTACATTTTCGGTATCGCCTGCCTAGAGAAATGGAACCTAGATGGTATTTGGTACCGGGGACACAGTACCTCCAACAAGTCTCTAGTTGGCTCTGCAGTAATGATGGATACCGGAACCACGTTTCTCACCACCCAGGATGCCAAGGCCTCAGTTATCCGCTTTGCAGTAGGATGACTGCTGTGATATTTCATCTTCCTCGCAAAGGACTGTTGAACAGTCAATTGCTTACTGGAAGTAGTACAAGTGGGCTTACGACTTCCCCTCTGGGATGACCATCGACTCCCAGCGGCAACAACAGCAGCGCCAGCAGCAGTAGGCGTTACACGCAAGGATGCATCGGAGGAATCCCAGGCAGGAGAGGACTCGTCAGACTTGCCAGTGACATGGCCTGCAGGACTATTGGCATTCCTGGGGAAGGAGGAAATTGACACTGAGGGAGTTGGTGGGGTGGTTTGCGTGAGCTTGGTTACAAGAGGAAGGGATTTACTGGTCAGTGGACTGCTTCCGCTGTCACCCAAAGTTTTTGAACTTGTCACTGACTTATTATGAATGCGCTGCAGGTGACGTATAAGGGAGGATGTTCCGAGGTGGTTAACGTCCTTACCCCTACTTATTACAGCTTGACAAAGGGAACACACGGCTTGACACCTGTTGTCCGCATTTCTGGTGAAATACCTCCACACCGAAGAGCTGATTTTTTTGGTATTTTCACCTGGCATGTCAACGGCCATATTCCTCCCACGGACAACAGGTGTCTCCCCGGGTGCCTGACTTAAACAAACCACCTCACCATCAGAATCCTCCTGGTCAATTTCCTCCCCAGCGCCAGCAACACCCATATCCTCCTCATCCTGGTGTACTTCAACACTGACATCTTCAATCTGACTATCAGGAACTGGACTGCGGGTGCTCCTTGCAGCACTTGCAGGGGGCATGCAAATAGTGGAAGGCGCATGCTCTTCACGTCCAGTGTTGGGAAGGTCAGGCATCGCAAACGACACAATTGGACTCTCCTTGTGGATTTGGGATTTCAAAGAACGCACAGTTCTTTGCGGTGCTTTTGCCAGCTTGAGTCTTTTCAGTTTTCTAGCGAGAGGCTGAGTGCTTCCATCCTCATGTGAAGCTGAACCACTAGCCATGAACATAGGCCAGGGCCTCAGCCGTTCCTTGCCACTCCGTGTGGTAAATGGCATATTGGCAAGTTTACGCTTCTCCTCCGACAATTTTATTTTAGGTTTTGGAGTCCTTTTTTTTCTGATATTTGGTGTTTTGGATTTGACATGCTCTGTACTATGACATTGGGCATTGGCCTTGGCAGACGACGTTGCTGGCATTTCATCGTCTCGGCCATGACTAGTGGCAGCAGCTTCAGCACGAGGTGGAAGTGGATCTTGATCTTTCCCTAATTTTGGAACCTCAACTTTTTTGTTCTCCATATTTTATAGGCAGAACTAAAAGGCACCTCAGGTAAACAATGGAGATGGATGGATTGGATACTAGTATACAATTATGGACGGACTGCCACGGTTAGGTGGTATAAAAAAACCACGGTTAGGTGGTATATATTATAATAATAATACAATTATGGATGGACGGACTGCCTGCCGACTGCCGACACAGAGGTAGCCACAGCCGTGAACTACCGCACTGTACACTGGTTGATAAAGAGATAGTAGTATACTCGTAACAACTAGTATGACACTATGACGACGGTATAAAGAATGAAAAAAAAACCACGGTTAGGTGGTATATATTATAATAATAATACAATTATGGATGGACGGACTGCCTGCCGACTGCCGACACAGAGGTAGCCACAGCCGTGAACTACCGCACTGTACACTGGTTGATAAAGAGATAGTAGTATACTCGTAACAACTAGTATGACACTATGACGACGGTATAAAGAATGAAAAAAAAACCACGGTTAGGTGGTATATATTATAATAATAATACAATTATGGATGGACGGACTGCCTGCCGACTGCCGACACAGAGGTAGCCACAGCCGTGAACTACCGCACTGTACACTGGTTGATAAAGAGATAGTAGTATACTCGTAACAACTAGTATGACACTATGACGACGGTATAAAGAATGAAAAAAAAACCACGGTTAGGTGGTATATATTATAATAATAATACAATTATGGATGGACGGACTGCCTGCCGACTGCCGACACAGAGGTAGCCACAGCCGTGAACTACCGCACTGTACACTGGTTGATAAAGAGATAGTAGTATACTCGTAACAACTAGTATGACACTATGACGACGGTATAAAGAATGAAAAAAAAACCACGGTTAGGTGGTATATATTATAATAATAATACAATTATGGATGGACGGACTGCCTGCCGACTGCCGACACAGAGGTAGCCACAGCCGTGAACTACCGCACTGTACACTGGTTGATAAAGAGATAGTAGTATACTCGTAACAACTAGTATGACACTATGACGACGGTATAAAGAATGAAAAAAAAACCACGGTTAGGTGGTATATATTATAATAATAATACAATTATGGATGGACGGACTGCCTGCCGACTGCCGACACAGAGGTAGCCACAGCCGTGAACTACCGCACTGTACACTGGTTGATAAAGAGATAGTAGTATACTCGTAACAACT
Organism: Pseudophryne corroboree; assembly: GCF_028390025.1. Taxonomy (NCBI): domain Eukaryota; kingdom Metazoa; phylum Chordata; class Amphibia; order Anura; family Myobatrachidae; genus Pseudophryne; species Pseudophryne corroboree. The sequence goes on from NC_086449.1 coordinate 686,403,535, forward strand.
AGTATGACACTATGACGACGGTATAAAGAATGAAAAAAAAACCACGGTTAGGTGGTATATATTATAATAATAATACAATTATGGATGGACGGACTGCCTGCCGACTGCCGACACAGAGGTAGCCACAGCCGTGAACTACCGCACTGTACACTGGTTGATAAAGAGATAGTAGTATACTCGTAACAACTAGTATGACACTATGACGACGGTATAAAGAATGAAAAAAAAACCACGGTTAGGTGGTATATATTATAATAATAATACAATTATGGATGGACGGACTGCCTGCCGACTGCCGACACAGAGGTAGCCACAGCCGTGAACTACCGCACTGTACACTGGTTGATAAAGAGATAGTAGTATACTCGTAACAACTAGTATGACACTATGACGACGGTATAAAGAATGAAAAAAAAACCACGGTTAGGTGGTATATATTATAATAATAATACAATTATGGATGGACGGACTGCCTGCCGACTGCCGACACAGAGGTAGCCACAGCCGTGAACTACCGCACTGTACACTGGTTGATAAAGAGATAGTAGTATACTCGTAACAACTAGTATGACACTATGACGACGGTATAAAGAATGAAAAAAAAACCACGGTTAGGTGGTATATATTATAATAATAATACAATTATGGATGGACGGACTGCCGACACAGAGGTAGCCACAGCCGTGAACTACCGCACTGTACACTGGTTGATAAAGAGATAGTAGTATACTCGTAACAACTAGTATGACACTATGACGACGGTATAAAGAATGAAAAAAAAACCACGGTTAGGTGGTATATATTATAATAATAATACAATTATGGATGGACGGACTGCCTGCCGACTGCCGACACAGAGGTAGCCACAGCCGTGAACTACCGCACTGTACACTGGTTGATAAAGAGATAGTAGTATACTCGTAACAACTAGTATGACACTATGACGACGGTATAAAGAATGAAAAAAAAACCACGGTTAGGTGGTATATATTATAATAATAATACAATTATGGATGGACGGACTGCCTGCCGACTGCCGACACAGAGGTAGCCACAGCCGTGAACTACCGCACTGTACACTGGTTGATAAAGAGATAGTAGTATACTCGTAACAACTAGTATGACACTATGACGACGGTATAAAGAATGAAAAAAAAACCACGGTTAGGTGGTATATATTATAATAATAATACAATTATGGATGGACGGACTGCCTGCCGACTGCCGACACAGAGGTAGCCACAGCCGTGAACTACCGCACTGTACACTGGTTGATAAAGAGATAGTAGTATACTCGTAACAACTAGTATGACACTATGACGACGGTATAAAGAATGAAAAAAAAACCACGGTTAGGTGGTATATATTATAATAATAATACAATTATGGATGGACGGACTGCCTGCCGACTGCCGACACAGAGGTAGCCACAGCCGTGAACTACCGCACTGTACACTGGTTGATAAAGAGATAGTAGTATACTCGTAACAACTAGTATGACACTATGACGACGGTATAAAGAATGAAAAAAAAACCACGGTTAGGTGGTATATATTATAATAATAATACAATTATGGATGGACGGACTGCCTGCCGACTGCCGACACAGAGGTAGCCACAGCCGTGAACTACCGCACTGTACACTGGTTGATAAAGAGATAGTAGTATACTCGTAACAACTAGTATGACACTATGACGGTATAAAGAATGAAAAAAAAACCACGGTTAGGTGGTATATATTATAATAATAATACAATTATGGATGGACGGACTGCCTGCCGACTGCCGACACAGAGGTAGCCACAGCCGTGAACTACCGCACTGTACACTGGTTGATAAAGAGATAGTAGTATACTCGTAACAACTAGTATGACACTATGACGACGGTATAAAGAAAGAAAAAAAAATACCACGGTTAGGTGGTATATATTGTAATACAATTATGGATGGACGGACTGCCTGCCGAGTTCCGACTGCCGACACAGAGGTAGCCACAGCCGTGAACTACCGCACTGTACTGTGTCTGCTGCTAATATAGACTGGTTGATAAAGAGATAGTATACAATACATACAACAATATACTACTATACTGGTGGTCAGGCACTGGTCACCACTAGTCACACTGGCAGTGGCACTCCTGCAGCAAAAGTGTGCACTGTTTAATTTTAAATTAATATAATATTATGTACTCCTGGGGGCTCCTGCTATAACAACCTGCAGTGCTCCCCAGTCTCCCCCACAATTATTATAAGCTTTGCCTTTTATACATTGATGTGCAGCACACTGGGCTGAGCTGAGTGCACACAGACTGAGTCACACTGTGTGACTGGCTGCTGCTGTGTATCGTTTTTTTTCAGGCAGAGAACGGATATAGCAGAGAACGGATATATTATATTAAAATAAATAAAAGTTAACTAACAACAACTGCACTGGTCACTGTGGTAAACTCTGTCTGACTCTGCACAATCTCTCTCTCTCTTCTAATCTAATTTCTAATGGAGAGGACGCCAGCCACGTCCTCTCCCTATCAATCTCAATGCACGTGTGAAAATGGCGGCGACGCGCGGCTCCTTATATAGAATCCGAGTCTCGCGAGAATCCGACAGCGTCATGATGACGTTCGGGCGCGCTCGGGTTAACCGAGCAAGGCGGGAGGATCCGAGTCTGCTCGGACCCGTGAAAAAACCATGAAGTTCGTGCGGGTTCGGTTTCAGAGAAACCGAACCCGCTCATCTCTACTAAATATATAGTTTTAAAAAACGATTATTTTCTTTGGGTGATATACCATAGTGTACTATACTATTATTTTTCTGTGACACTGCCAGTCATTCCGCAGTGTATAATCATACATGTATTGCAACACTGTAGGTGGTCCGTGCTTTGTTGTATGTAAAGGGGTGCTGTGTTTATCCGTCAAGGGGCTGCTCTGTCAACCTAGGGGTGCTCTGCCCCAGTTTAAACAAAATAAAAGCTACATTTATCATTTAAAATGTATTTATTGTGCAACACTGTAGATGAAAGTAAACCGTAGTTTACTACACATACTAGTGCTGCTACCAGTCATGATGATACAAGTCCGTCAACGTCATCTACTAAGGTTGATGTCTAAAGGCATGGTGGGCTTAAGTGAGGTCATATAAAAATCAAAGAAGCAATTAACTTTTACAATGGTAAAGGAAAACCATCAAAAGGAAAGTTAGCTGCAGAGAAACATGAAATTGGCAATATGCCATTCACCACACCACTCAGGTCTTGGCGTTTATTTAGAAGTGGTGGTTCTGCAACTGTCAGTAAAATATCTTCTTCTGCGTCTCATGACGATGCAAGAACGTTTAACTCAGAGTCTAGAAAAGGTCAAAAAACCACTAAGGCAGTAAATGGTTCAGAACCATCACACATTCCTGAGGAATGTTTAGGGGTGTCCACGGTAGTTATGTGCGAGACTGCCATTTCTCACACTCTTCTCAAAGAGAAGTCTGTTTTGCCTCCTTCCACCATTTCTGCACCATCTGCACATGTGGGGAGCAGTACAAGTAAAGATGATAATGAGGACATAATAAAAATTGATGATGCTTGTGTTGAAGTGGAACAGGATGAGGGGGATGTGTGGTGAATGGCATATTGCCAATTTTTTTTTCCTTTCTCAGTAGCTAACTTTATATTTGATGTTTTTTTCTTTGCCACTTTAAAATGATATTGCTTCTTTGATGTTACATGCTCTGACTTAATCCATCAATGCCCTTAGGGGGTAATTTAGAGTTGATTGCAGCAGCAAATTTGTTAGCAGTTGGGCAAAACCATGTGCACTGCAGGGAGGGCAGATATAACATGCGCAGAGAGAGTTAGATTTGGGTGAGTTATTTTGTTTCTGTGCAGGGTAAATACTGCCTGCTTTATTTTTACACTGCAATGTAGATTTAAATTTTAACACACACCAACCAAATATAATTATCCTCCCTGTAGCTGGCATCAGTAGGTTGGGGATCTGAGTACATGGGAGTTCTGCGAACTCGGAACCCCTTTCCAAGTGCAACACTGTACTCTATATAAGACTAAGCAGTACCCTAGAGATTGACTTAACCAATAATTCTTTGGCACTATAATTTTGCCACTTTTACTGGGAAATATGTTGGTAGCCTTAGGAACATACACTGAGTGACCAAATTATTATGTCCACCAGGCAATTTTATGCTAATGTTCTGCTGATAATGCTGATGTAAAATATCTAAATCTTCATAACAATGCAAAGTCACTGGTATGCAGAGATTAATAAAGTGTAAACAGAGTGGAACAACAAACAAAAATCAGGGTCTGAACCCAAGGTCAAGCAGACCAGAGAGTGAGCAGACTTGTCCTTTCCAACAGGCGGTTAACAGTGCATCCAATTACAGATAATCTGAAATTAAATTGTATGGGCTACAGAAGTAGAAGGCATGTCGGTACGCAAGGGCGTAGCTACCATAGGTGCAGGCAGTGCAGCTGCTATGGGGCCAGGAGCTGAGAGGGGCCCACCTTCCCTGTCAAAGTTACATGTATTATATAAATTTTTCACCATTGGGTGGTACGTAGGGGACCTTTCAGACTTTTTCCTTGGGGCCTGCAATATATCTAGGTTTGCCCCTGGATCTGCTCATTGTTGGGTGGTATAAAATGAATAGGAGGGCATTTTAATGTTATATACAGTAATATGAACTGGGGCACTGTAATGAGAAACAATATGAATGGGGAGCACTATATATCATAATATGAATTGGGGGTACTGTGCGGCATAATGTGTACTGGCAGCTCTGAAATGTAAGGTACTGTAGGGTGACCTTAAGCACTCCTGCGATTAATAAAAGAAACTAGGGCACTACTATGGGGCATACCATAAATGGTATGGTTTAGAAAATGAACTTGGGCGCTATTATAGGGCATAAAATTAACAACTGCTGGAAAGAAGTGTCTCTAGAAGCATTAGGACGGGGGCCCCTTCAAAATGTTGCTATGGAGCCTACAAAGTTCTGGCTACGCCCCTGTCTGTACACCATTATTATATGCTGCAAACAAGGTGCAATGCTTCCAGTTTGCGCAGGAACACAGGAATTAAACAGTAAATGATTGGAAATGGGTAATGTGGTCTCATGAATCACGTTTTCAATGACACCATGCAGATGGTTGGGTGAGGATTTGGAGACAACAGCACAAAAGCATAGTTGAATCATTACCATTTCTTAAGGCTGACAGAGGTAATGTTATGAAGATGCTTTTCATCGCATTTGAGCTAATATTCCCTATAAGAATTCAAAACATTTAAAAGGCCAACAAACTAACCCGGTGGTCATAATAATACAATAAGGGAAATTGGGCCAAAAGTGATAACCTTGTTATTACATTTTTTGTAAACTGTCCAATATACAGATCGTTATATTATTTATACGCATAAATCTTCTAACATCTAGATAAGCATCAGGAAATGTTCCACTGACTGTGATTAGGTCAAAATACAGAGATAAAATCATGTGCCTTCACTTTGAAATGCAGTAACCTGTGTTGTAAATTGCCTGGTAAAAGAACTCATTTAGGCTAGGTGGAAGGTCCTTCACACTGACAGTAGGCCACACCATCCCAACCACGTGGGTTACCCTCTCCAAAAATACGTATGTGGTCAACAGGGTCGACAACAGAAATCTCGGGGGCCCGGTACACTGACATCTCTGGGGGGCCCCCTCGGCCCCCCCACTCCACACACCATACCACCACCACCGCACCCACACATCCCCTACCTGCATGTGCCAATACATGTATCACAAAATAAGAAATTCAAATACTGTAATTGTGCAGTACAGGTACAAAATAATTCAAACAACAAGCTGTGTCAATGTCCAATGTTTTCAGTCCTTGCAAACATTTATTAACAGCATAAAACGATCATCCAAACCATACATTATATACCAGATCCCTATCAATGTATAGTGAACAGACAACATGCCCCGCCAGGCGCTGAGGCTGCGACGTCAAAGACGTATGACATGTGTCACACTTACCGGGGTCAGGAATCATGTCTGCTATGCCATGGACACAGTGGGATGGTACTGGAATCCCAGCGTTTGGAATGCCAGCGGTTAGAAGACCAACAGCGACATCCCGATACACAGAATCCTGACAGCTTCCAAGTATTCTAACCCTCCCCCTCTACACCCTTAGCCTTAACCCTATCCCTCCCCCTCTCTCGCAGCCTAACCCTAACTCCTTAGTGCCTAACACTAACCCTCCCTTTTTATGACCTACAGGTAACCCTCCCCCTAGTGCCTAAACCTAACCTCCCCCAGCCCCTGCAGACTAACCCTAACCCTCCCCAGAATACTTGCGATGTTGGGACTGCCGGCATCCCAAACGCTGATGGGTCATTCCATGAAAATTGTCTTTTTATGTAACGTTTGTTACCAGTTTTCATGACAAGCTTTGCATCAAAATTAAAGCATATCATGTACCACACAACATTTTTTTTGCACAAAATATACAAAACACATGCTCAAAAAAATATATTTCACATGAAATATATGTAAAAATGTAACGTTTGTTACCATGGAATGACCCTGATATGCTAACTGGATCCCGACAGAGTAACTATAGCACTAATGCAGTATAATAATTAAACGGGATCAGTATGTTATACCGGTGCTCGGGATGACAAATTTCAGTAAACCGACATCAGCATCCCGAACGGTGGAATGTTGGCAGGGGGGTCGAGCGCAGCAAAGAGGCTCGCCACAGGTTTTATTCTCCCTCTGTGGGTAGCATGGACATCCATAGAGGGGGAATCACCTACCGCGGTGGTATGATAAGCCAGTCGGGATTCCAAAAAGCGGTATGCTGACCGCATACCAATTAAACAACAGTGCACAAAAACATATAAAAAACAATGTACAACAATGTACCTCAAAATCAACAAATTACATACATTTGATACCTGTGAAAAAGTGACAATATCTGCAAAAAAAATTGAATGAACTGAAATGAAAAAAAAAATTAAAAATGCGAGAGAGAAAATAAGATTTTACTCACCGGTAAATCTATTTCTCGTAGTCCGCAGTGGATGCTGGGGACTCCGTAAGGACCATGGGGAATAGACGGGCTCCGCAGGAGACTGGGCACTCTAAGAAAGATTTAGTACTACTGGTGTGCACTGGCTCCTCCCTCTATGCCCCTCCTCCAGACCTCAGTTAAGGAAACTGTGCCCGGAAGAGCTGACATTACAAGGAAAGGATTTTGGAATCCAGGGTAAGACTCATACCAGCCACACCAATCACACCGTACAACTTGTGATAAACTTATCCAGTTAACAGTATGAACAACAACTGAGCATCAAACAATGGATGCCAACATAACATAACCCTTTATTAAGCAATAACTATATACACATATTGCAGAAAGTCCGCACTTGGGACGGGCGCCCAGCATCCACTACGGACTACGAGAAATAGATTTACTGGTGAGTAAAATCTTATTTTCTCTAACGTCCTAGTGGATGCTGGGGACTCCGTAAGGACCATGGGGATTATACCAAAGCTCCCAAACGGGCGGGAGAGTGCGGATGACTCTGCAGCACCGAATGGGCAAACACAAGGCCCTCCTCAGCCAGGGTATCAAACCTGTAGAATTTTGCAAAGGTGTTTGAACCCGACCAAGTAGCTGCTCGGCAAAGCTGTAATGCCGAGACCCCTCGGGCAGCCGCCCAAGAAGAGCCCACTTTCCTTGTGGAATGGGCCTTTACTGATCTTGGATGCGGCAATCCAACCGCAGAATGAGCCTGCTGAATCGTGTTACAGATCAAGCGAGCAAAAGTTTGCTTTGAAGCAGGAGCACCCAGCTTGTTGGATGCATACAGGATAAACAGCGAGTCAGTTTTCTCGATTCTAGCCGTTCCGGCTACATAAACCTTCAAAGCCCTGACTACATCTAGTAACTTGGAATCCTCCAAGTCACTAGTAGCCGCAGGCACCACAATAGGTTGGTTCAAATGAAAAGATAACACCACTTTTGGCAGAAATTGCGGACGAGTCCGTAATTCTGCCCTGTCCATATGGAAAACCAGATAGGGGCTTTTATGTGACAAAGCCGCCAATTCTGATACACCCCTAGCCAAAGCAAAGGCCAATAGCATGACCACCTTCCACGTGGGAAATTTTAACTCCACGGTTTTAAGTGGCTCAAACCAGTGCGGTTTCAGGAAACTCAACATTACGTTAAGATCCCAAAGTGCCACCTGAGGCACCAACGGGGGCTGAATATGCAGCACTCCCTTTACAAAAGTCTGAACTTCAGGAAGAGAAGCCAGTTCCTTTTGAAAGAAAATGGATAGGGCCGAAATCTGGACCTTTATGGACCCATAGTCACTCCCGACTGTAGGAAGTGAAGGAAACGGCCCAGCTCGGATTCCTCTGTAGGGGCCTTCCTGGCCTCACACCAAGCAACATATTTGCGCCATATACGGTGATAATGCTTTGCTGTCACGTCCTTCCTAGCCTTTATCAGCGTAGGAATAACTTCATCCGGAATGCCTTTTTCCGCTAGTATCCGGCGTTCAACCGCCATGCCGTCAAACGCAGCCGCGTTAAGTCTTGGAATTGACAGGGCCCCTGTTGCAACAGATCCTGTCTGAGAGGCAGAGGCCATGGGTCCTCTGCGAGCATTTCTTCCTTCTTGGCCAATCCGGAACAATAAGTATTGTTCTCACTCCTCTTTTCCTTACGATTCTCAGCACCTTGGGTATGAGAGGAAGAGAAGGAAACACATAAACCAACTGGAACACCCACGGTGTCCCTAGTGTGTCTACAGCTATCGCCTGAGAGTCTCTTGACCTGGCGCAATATCTCTGTAGTGTTTTGTTGAGGCGGGATGCCATCATGCCCACCTTTGGCAGTTCCTACTGCCTTGCAATCTGCGTGAAGACTTCTTGATGAAGTCCCCACTCTCCCGGGTGGAGGTCGTGCCAGCTGAGGAAGTCTGCTTCCCAGTTGTCCACTCCCGGAATGAACACTGCTGACAGTGTTCTTACGTGATTCTCCGCCCAGCGAAGAATTCTGGTTGCCTCCGCCATCACCACTCTGCTCCTTGTGCCGCCTTGGCGGTTGCATGAGCCACTGCTGTGATGTTATCTGACTGAATCAGCACAGTTTTTTCGCGAAGCAAGTTCTCCGCTTGACTTAGGGCGATGCATATGGCCCTTAATTCCAGGATATTTATGTGGAGGCAAGTCTCCTGACTTGACCTCCGCCCTTGGAATTTGTTTTCCTTGTGTGACTGCCCCCCACCCTCGGAGGCTTGTATCCGTGGTCACCAGGACCCAGTCCTGAATGCCGAATCTGCGACCTTCGAGAAGGTGAGCACTCTGCAGCCACCACAGGAGAGACACCCTGGCCCTGGGGGATAGGGTGATTATCTGAAGATGTGATCCGGACCACTTGTCCAACAGATCCCATTGAAAGGTCCTCGCATGGAACCTGCCGAAGGGAATGGCCTCGTATGATGCCACCATCCTTCCCAGGACACGAGTGCAGTGACGCACTGACACCTGTTTTGGTTTCAATAGATTCCTGACCAGTGTCACGAGCTCCTGAGCTCTCTCTATAGGGAGATAAACCCTTTTCTGATCTGTGTCTAGGATCATGCCTAGAAGAGGCAGATGAGCTGTAGGAACCAACTGCGACTCTGGAGTACATAGAATCCAGCCGTGTTGCCGTTACACTTCCAGAGAAAGTGATACACTGTTCCGCAACTGCTCTCTCAATCTCTCTCTTATGAGGAGATCGACCAAGAACGTGATAATAGTGACACCTTGCTCCCGCAGGAGCACCATCATTTCCGCCATTACTTTGGTGAATATTCTCGGGGCCGTGGAGAGACCCACCGGCCACGTCAGAAATTGGTAATGACAATTCTGGACCGCAATTCTGAGGTACGCCTGATGAGGTGGATAAATGGGGACACGAAGATATGCATCCATTTTGCCCTGAGACACCATAAAATCTCCCCCCTTTTAGGCTTGCAATGACCGCTCTTAGCGATTTCATCTTGCACTAGAACCTTTTCAGGTGTATGTTCAGGGATTTTAAATTCACTATGGGTCTGACCGAACCGTCCGGTTTCATGACTACAACATGGTCGAATAATAACCCCCTCCTTGTTGAAGGAAGGGAACCTTGACCACCACCTGTTGAAGATACAACTTGTGAATTGCAGTTAACCCTGTTTCCCTCTCACAGCGGGAAGCCGGCAGGGTCGACAGTGAGGAGGCAACTTCTCCAAGTCCAGCTTGTATCCCGGAGACACAATATCTATTGCCCAGGGATCTAAAAGGGAGTGAACCCACTTGTGGCTGAACTTACGAAAGTGTGCCCCCACCGGGCCTAGCTCCGCCTGTGGAACTCTAGCGACATGCGGTGGATTTTTGTAGAGGCCGGGGAGGACTTCTGTTCCTGGGAACTTGCTGTGTTGTGCAGCTTCTTTCCTCTGCCCCTGCCTCTGGCAAGAAAGGACGCACCTCGGACTTTCTTGTTTCTTTGTTCGGAAGGCTGCATTTGATAATGACGTGCTTTCCAAGGCTGTGCAGGAATATAAGGCAAAATATCCGAATTGCCAGCTATAGCTGTGGAGACCAGGTCCAAGAACCCTTCTCCACACAATCCTCAGCCTTCTATATGCCTCTTATGTCGGCATCCTTTGTCCATTGCATATTCTACAGGACACGTCAAGCAGAAATCGACATAGCTTTGACACTAGGACCCAGTATACACATGCCTCTTTGGGCATGTTTTATTATATATATATATCTTTTAAGACATCATCTTTAATATATATATATATATATATATATATATATATACCATATATCCATACATATATATATATATATATATATATATATATATACATATATGTACATACTAGGGTCTCAATTGGTCCACGCTGCCACAGCGCTATAAACCCATGCCGACGCCATCGCCGGTCTGAGTAGTGTACCAGAATGTGCACGCTATCAGCAGGATCCCTGAGAATAGCTGTTACAACAGGGCTACCTTTTGTGACACCCTAGGGGAAGATTCCCATCATATCCTGGCCCTAGTGGGGAAAGGATACTCCGTGAGAATACATTGTGGGAAACTGCAGCTTCTTGTCTGGAGATTCCCGCTCTTTTTCCTCATGAGAGGAGGGAAATTTACCTCAGCTTTCTTCCCCTTAAACATGTGTACCCTTGTGTCAAGGACAGATGAGTCATCAGTGATATGCAAATCATCTTTTATTACAATAATCATATATTGAATACTTTTCTGCCATTTTGGCTGTAACTTTGCATTATCGTAGTCGACACTGGAGCCACAATCCGTGTCGACATCAGTGTCTATTATTTTGGATAGTGAGCATTGTGAGACTCTGAAGGTCTCCGCGACATAGGGACAGACATGGGTAGATTTCCTGCCTGTTCTCTAATCTTTTGTGCAATAAATTCACCTTAGCACTTAATTACACATATCCAACAGGTGTCGGCGTTGTCAACGGAGACACCCTCTCACACACATATTTGCTCCATCTCCTCCTTATGGGAGCGTTTTACCTCAGACATGTCGACACACACGTACCGACACACCACACACACAGGGGATGCTCTATTTGAAGACAGTTCCCCCATAAGGCCCTTTGGAGAGACAGAGAGAGAGTATGCCAGCACACACCCCAGCACTATATGTCCCAGGAATTACACAGTAACTTAGTGTTAACCCAGTAGCTGCTGTATATACTGTTTTTGCGCCAAATTCATCTGCCCCCCCCCTCTTTTTACCTTCTTCTACTGTGCAGGGGAGAGCCTGGGGAGCTTCTCTCAGCGGATCTGTGGAGAGAAAATGGCGCTGGTGAGTGCTGAGGAAGAAGGCCCCGCCCCCTCAGCGGCGGGCTTCTGTCCCGCGATTTTGTGTAAAATTAATGGCGGGGGCTCATGCATATTACAGTGCCCAGCTGTAAATATGCTGCTTTTGCCAGGAGGTAATCAATTGCTGCCCAGGGCGCCCCCCCCTGCGCCCTGCACCCTACAGTGACCGGAGTGTGTGGGTGTAATGTGGGAGCAATGGTGCACAGCTGCAGTGCTGTGCGCTACCTCATGTGAAGACAGGAGTCTTCTGCCGCCGATTTCGATGTCTTCTTGCTTCTGCCGGCTTCTGTCTTCTGGCTCTGCGAGGGGGAGCCTAAGAAGCGCAACCTAGCCGCAGTTAGTAGGTTTGCTTCTCTCCCCTCAGTCCCTCGTAGCAGAGAGTCTGCTGCCAGCAGAAGCTCTCTGAAAATAAAAAACCTAACTAAAATACTTTCTTATTAGCAAGCTCAGGAGAGCCCACTAAAAGCACCCAGCTCTGGCCGGGCACAGATTCTAACTGAGGTCTGGAGGAGGGGCATAGAGGGAGGAGCCAGTGCACACCAGTAGTACTAAATCTTTCTTAGAGTGCCCAGTCTCCTGCGGAGCCCGTCTATTCCCCATGGTCCTTACGGAGTCCCCAGCATCCACTAGGACGTTAGAGAAAGTAAGAGAGAGAATGGGAAGAAAATATAGTACAGGTTGAGTATCCCTTATCCAAAATGCTTGGGACCAGAGGAATTTTGGATATCGGATTTTTCCGTATTTTGGAATATTTGCATACCATAATGAGATATCATGGTGATGGGACCTAAATCTAAGCCCAGAATGCATTTATGTTTCATATACACCTTATACACAACAGCCTGAAGGTCATTTTAACCAATATTTTATATAAATTTGTGCATTAAACAAAGTGTGTCTACATTCACACAATTCATTTATGTTTCATATACACCTGATACACACAGCCTGAAGGTCATTTAATACAATATTTTTAATAACTTTGTGTATTAAACAAAGTTTGTGTACATTAAGCCATCAAAAAACAAAGGTTTCACTATCTCAGTCTCACTCAAAAAAGTCCGTATTTCGGAATATTCCGTATTTCGGTATATTTGGATAAGGGATACTCAACCTGTAGTAAAATTACACTGTCACTTACCACACACTGGGTGACATGTAATAGGATGCGATTTTTAGTAAGATTCCGATATCGCCCCCTATTGCATGTTTTGAAAGCGTAATTTTTTTGTCACAATCGCAAATGTAATAGGATGAGAATTCGGGAGTGAAACATGTGTTGTCATGTGATTTGTTGCGATATTATTTATGACCCGGTAATGTGCGCTTTTCTGACCAACCGGAATGCGATTTACAACACCACCCTTACACACAAGCAAGGAAACCCATTTATTGGCTGAGCTAAGTCCCCTGGAATCTGCATCACACACCCTATATAAAGGGCTCCGGCACCATTTTGCCCTTTGTTAGGCTGGGAGGAGTGTAAGATGGAGAGGAGAGTGACCAAGAGAGGCAGAGAGAGCAGCATGGAGAGAGGCAGCATGGTGGCAAGGAGGACAGTGGATGGGAGGAGTCAGGAGGAGCAGGCTCAGCATGAGGAGCAGGAGGAGGCTGGTGCTGGAAGCAGGCAGACTGACACAGAGCAGGAGGATTTTGAGAGGGACCAGGAGGAAGAGCTGGAGGAGCCTCTCCTTAGTGACGTCGACTGGCAGGAGGAGAAGGGTGATGGGGGCCAGTTGGAGGAGGAGGCCGCAGAGGAGGGAAAGGAAGGCCTTATGCCTGGGCGTACTCCCAGTGGCCGCCATGTGTGTTTCTCCTATGAGGAAAACTGTGCCCTAGTCAGGGTAATGGTGCCAAATCGGCTTCTGGGGAAGGATAACCACCGTACTAATATGGTGCGTAAGCACCCCAAACGTGCATTCCGCAACATTGCGGGTGGCAATGTGTACATCATTATATTGGTGCTGTGTAGGGCCTTGTGGATTACGCAGAAGTGCCATGAGCCATGGTAGACACCCATACCCTGAATCCCCTGCAAAACATAAGTTGTGGTTGTGAATGTTGAATTACAATTGTTTTCAGGTATTTGTAACACACTAAGGTATAGTTAATTACCAGACCCTAATAGTCAGTTATTACTGCACATAAGCACAATCATTAGAGGAATGTAAGTTGACTTCATGGCACAAATAAGTGTGTTACTGACCAAATAAGCATACCATTATGGGTCAGGGTCATGCTGCATTGTTAGGCATTAAAACAGTACTTTTAAAAGGACATATTAGGAAACACATTAACAGTAGTGATGAGCGGGTTCGGTTCCACGGAAACCGAACCCCCCCCCCACCCCCCAAACTTCACCCATTTTACATGGGTCCGAGGCATACTCGGATTCTCCCATATGACTCGGTTAACCCGAGCGCGCCCGAACGTCATCATCCCGCTGTCAGATTCTCGCGAGATTCGGATTCTATATAAGCAGCCGCGCGTCGCCGCCATTTTCACTCGTGCATTGGAAATGTTAGGGAGAGGACGTGGCTGGCGTCCTCTCCGTTTATTCATTGTTGATGCAAATATTTGTGCTTGCTTATATCTTCTTAATTGTGGGGACTGGGGAGCAGCTGTATTATTAATATAGGAGGAGTACAGTGCAGAGTTTTGCTGATCAGTGACCACCAGTTTTATCCGTTCTCTGCCTGAAAAAAATGCTCCTTATCTGTGCTCAGTGTGCTGCATATATCTGTGCTCACACTGCTTAATTGTGGGGACTGGGGAGCAGCTGTATTATATAGGAGGAGTACAGTGCAGAGTTTTGCTGACAGTGACCACCAGTATACGTTGTCTGCCTGAAAAACACTCCATATCTGTGCTCAGTGTGCTGCATATATCTGTGCTCACACTGCTTTATTGTGGGGACTGAGGACCACCAGTATAATATTGTATAGGAGGAGTACAGTGCAGAGTTTTGCTGACCAGTGACCACCAGTATACGTTAACTTGTCTGCCTGAAAAACACTCCATATCTGTGCTGCATTGTAGTATATAGTAGGAGTACAGTGCATAATTTTGCTGACAACCAGTATATAATATATAGGAGTACTGTACAGTAGGCCACTGCTGTACCTACCTCTGTGTCGTCAAGTATACTATCCATCCATACCTGTGGTGCATTTCAGTTTTGCACAGTTTGCTGACCACCAGTATATAATATATAGCATTACGGTACAGTAGGCCACTGCTGTACCTACCTCTGTGTCGTCAAGTATACTATCCATCCATACCTGTGGTGCATTTCAGTTTTGCACAGTTTTCTGACCACCAGTATATAATATATAGCATTACGGTACAGTAGGCCACTGCTGTACCTACCTCTGTGTTGTCAAGTATACTATCCATCCATACATGTGGTGCATTTCAGTTTTGCACAGTTTGCTGACCACCAGTATATAATATATAGCATTACGGTACAGTAGGCCACTGCTGTACCTACCTCTGTGTCGTCAAGTATACTATTCATCCATACCTGTGGTGCATTTCAGTTTTGCACAGTTTGCTGACCACCAGTATATAATATATAGCATTACCGTACAGTAGGCCATTGCTGTACCTACCTCTGTGTCGTCAAGTATACTATCCATCCATACCTGTGGTGGATTTCAGTTTTGCACAGTTTGCTGACCACCAGTATATAATATATAGCATTACGGTACAGTAGGCCACTGCTGTACCTACCTCTGTGTCGTCAAGTATACTATCCATCCATACCTGTGGTGCATTTCAGTTGTGCGCAGTATATATAGTAGTAGGCCATTGCTATTGATACTGGCATATAATTCCACACGTTAAAAAATGGAGATCAAAAATGTAGAGGTTAAAATAGGGAAAGATCAAGATCCACTTCCACCTCGTGCTGAAGCTGCTGCCACTAGTCATGGCCGAGACGATGAAATGCCATCAACGTCGTCTGCCAAGGCCGATGCCCAATGTCATAGTAGAGAGCATGTAAAATCAAAAATACAAAAGTTCAGTAAAATGACCCAAAAATCAAAATTGAAAGCGTCTGATGAGAAGCGTAAACTTGCCAGTATGCCAGTTACGACACGGAGTGGCAAGGAACGGCTGAGGCCCTGGCCTATGTTCATGGCTAGTGGTTCAGCTTTACATGAGGATGGAAGCACTCATCCTCTCGTTAGAAAACTGGAGTGCCACTCCTAGATGGGCCAGGTGTTTGTGTCGGCCACTTGGGTCGCTTAGCTTAGTCACACAGCTACATCATTGCGCCTCTTTTTTTCTTTGCATCATGTGCTGTTTGGGGACTATTTTTTTGAAGTGCCATCTTGTCTGACACTGCAGTGCCACTCCTAGATGGGCCAGGTGTTTGTATCTGCCACTTGGGTCGCTTAGCTTAGTCACACAGCTACCTCATTGCGCCTCTTTTTTTCTCTGCATCATGTGCTGTTTGGGGACTATTTTTTTGAAGTGCCATCCTGTCTGACACTGCAGTGCCACTCCTAGATGGGCCAGGTGTTTGTGTCGGCCACTTGTGTCGCTTAGCTTAGTCACACAGCGACCTTGGTGCACCTCTTTTTTTCTTTGCATCATGTGCTGATTGGGGACTATTTTTTTGAAGTGCCATCCTGTCTGACACTGCAGTGCCACTCCTAGATGGGCCAGGTGTTTGTGTCGGCCACTTGAGTCGCTTAGCTTAGTCACACAGCTACCTCATTGCGCCTCTTTTTTTCTTTGCATCATGTGCTGTTTGGGGACTATTTTTTTGAAATGCCATCTTGTCTGACACTGCAGTGCCACCCCTAGATGGGCCAGGTGTTTGTGTCTGCCACTTGGGTCGCTTAGCTTAGTCACACAGCTACCTCATTGCGCCTCTTTTTTTCTCTGCATCGTGTGCTGTTTGGGGACTATTTTTTAGAAGTGCCATCCTGTCTGACACTGCAGTGCCACTCCTAGATGGGCCAGGTGTTTGTGTCGGCCACTTGTGTCGCTTAGCTTAGTCACACAGCGACCTTGGTGCACCTCTTTTTTTCTTTGCATCATGTGACGTTTGGGGACTATTTTTTTGAAGTGCCATCCTGTCTGACAGTGCAGTGCCACTCCTAGATGGTCCAGGTGTTTGTGTCGGCCACTTGGGTCGCTTAGCTTAGCCATCCAGCGACCTCGGTGCAAATTTTAGGACTAAAAATAATATTGTGAGGTGTTCAGAATAGACTGAAAATGAGTGTAAATTATGGTTATTGAGGTTAATAATACTATGGGATCAAAATGACCCCCAAATTCTATGATTTAAGCTGTTTTTGAGAGTTTTTTGTAAATAAACACCCGAATCCAAAACACACCCGAATCCGGCAAAAAAATTTCAGGGAGGTTTTGCCACAACACATCCGAATCCAAAACACGGCCGCGGAACCGAATCCAAAACCAAAACACAAAACCCGAAAAATGTCCGGTGCACATCACCAATTAATAGATAACTTGAATGTACCTACCAAGTAGCCATCCCTCAGGCATAGTGTGCTGCTGTAAGCGTTCCCAAAGGGATGAGTGACCCAGGATATAGGCATCATGGCAAGACCCTGGGTAACCTGCAACTGCACTGAGAATTCTAAGGTTAGCTTCACACAACACCTGCACATTGAGGGAGTGATGCCCATGTCGATTGACAAAGACATAGCCCCTCACGTGTGGTGCCCGAATCCCAATGTGGGTGCAGTTTATGGCCCCCAGCACATTAGGGAATGCTGAGAGCCAATAGAATGACACCTTGAGGTCCTGCCACTCGGACTCAGAACTTGGGAATGTGATATATGTGTGCCACAGCTTCTTCAAGACATATAACACTTGAGTTAAAGGCCTTGAGTGGCCAGCGACCAAGAGCCCACAGACTGAGTGGTGCCTGTGGCAAAAAAGTGCAGGGCACACATTAATTTTTGCAAGTCAGACACTACATAGTTGGCAGAACCATATGGCTCCAAATCATGTCTAACCTGCTCATATAAGCTCAAGAGGTTTGTGCGGTTCAGCCGAAACAGCTCCACCACCTCTTGATCTGAGAGGGAGTCTAGGTACACCCTCGCACGGTACCTACGTGAAGCACAAAGTGGTCTGGGGACCTGGGGGGGTAATTCCAAGTTGATCGCAGCAGGAAATTTTTTAGCAGTTGGGCAAAACCATGTGCACTGCAGAGGGGGCAGACATAACATGTGCAGAGAGAGATAGATTTGGGTGTGGTGAGTTCAATCTGCAATCTAAATTGCAGTGTAAAAAAAAGCAGCCAGTATTTACCCTGCACAGAAACAAAATAACCCACCCAAATCTATCTCTCTCTGCACCTGTTATATCTTCCCCCCCTGCACTGCACATGGTTTTGCCCAATTGCTAAAAATTTCCTGCTGCGATCAACTTGGAATTACCCCCTTGGATCTGGTGCGCAGCCTGCACTCTCCTCCTGTGCAGCTCCTCCAAACGTGCAATATCACATACACACAGCTCAACTCCTGACTGCAAAAACTCCATTGCTCAATCCCTCACAGGTGCCATGGATGATGTAGCGGTATTTGTAGGGGTGTTTCTGATGAAAGTATGGCCCACCTGTGCAAAATGTAACCCTTTGGTTTTTTTTGGATGGTGGAAGTACTCCAAATTGCCTATCTCTACCTGGTCTGTTTTGTGTGCGGTTTTTAGTAAATTTTTAAGTGCAATTTCTAAAATCGCACCCTATTACATTTGCAAGTTGTATACTTTTGAGTGGGTAAACATCTGGATGCGATTTGAAGTGCGAAATGAAATCGACAGGTGAAAATATGCGATTTTCTCTGGGAAAAATGCAAATTAGAGTGAAATTCTCATCCTATTACATTTGCGATTTACTCAAAACGGGCTTTTTCGGCCTTTTTTTGACTAAAAGTCTCAAAAGTCTAAAAATCTCATCTTATTACGTCACCCACTGTTTCTCTGTCATTGATGATCTAGGATGCTGCCAGTCAGTGTCAGTCGTCTGCTTGATTGATGCATCATCATTGGGGAGCAGGGGAGTATATCTGCAGTTAGTGTATGCAGCTGCTTTGTGGGGCCGGCAGTGCTGCAGCTTGTGCCCTCTACCATTTGCTTCTTTCTGCAGAACCACTCTTCCTAAGTGGCCACGTCGGCAATGACAGAAAGGTCGGCATGGGTGCAGCATAATTAAGCCCAGAGCAGTGCCGGATTAAGTTTTGGGGGTGCCCGGGGCACTTTAGACAAGGGCGCCCCAGTTGAAGTGGGGAGGCTAGTGATGTCAGTGTGCTCTGGCCAGAGGGTCTCCTGAGTGAGGGGGGCCTGGGGTACAGTATGCCCTGCATCCCCCCTTAATCTGGCTATGGCCCAGAGACCATATGACTGTGGTAATGGAGGTAATCGGAAAGGAGGAGGGGTGTTACCCTCATTTGTTTGGGGTTTTGTATCTTGAGCGACGTGGGATGTGCAGCCGGTGCGCTCAGTCTATTTCCCATCAAAGTGATGCAGCACTGGTTTGTGTCTCACTGGATCACAGGGCTCCTCTGAACCATGGGGCCCGAGACGAGGGTACCATTTGTTCCCCCCTGTCACCGGGGCTGGTGGTCAACACACTTATAGAATAAGTAGGCTGGACTACGTTCACTGGCTTAGGCTAGCTAATTCCATTGTTATGAAAGTTGGAAACAATTTCTTCTGAAGTTTATTCACAAAACAGTTAAGTTTAATTACAACTGTACTTGAAATGTTTTTTTTTGTGCTTAATAACATCTGAAATGTTTTACTATACTATACAATAGTAAAGTTAAAATGCACCTAGTTTCTTTTCTTTTAAAATATAAATGTGTGCTCTATTTAAGTGTTGCGAAGAACTAAAACTGAACAAAAATCCCAATGACAGCAATACAAACTTCGCTAAATTCTAACCAGTAATCCCTGATACAAAATGTTCCATTTAGCTGTGCAAATATGGTTCTGTTTGAGCTGTAATAAAACAAATAAACCGAGTAAAGCAAACCTGCTCTGTGTTTGAGGTTTATCATCCTGTACCTAGTTTTAAACCATTCCACATTTGAAATGCCACAGTTCAATTACTTCTGCAGTTTGAAATTTTTAAATATGCAATTGCATTCCAAAGACATCATGTCGTGACTTTTCTGTGATAATTGTGTGACACGTATTAGTTCAAACTGGAAATAATTAATAGTAGCTTAATATCTCAATAATAGCTTGAAGAATAATAACTTGAAGAAATAAAATGTGAGGGAAAAACACCATGGTTGTTTTTCTACAACAAAAAACAAATGGATATCAAAATATATACATATATACACATACACACAGTACTGTGCAAAAGTTTTAGGCAGACGTGGGAAAAATGCTGCAAAGTGAGAATGCTTTCAAATATAGAGGTGTTAATAGTTTATTTTTTATCATTCAGCAAAACTTAGTGCTTAAGATAAAATACACATCATGCAGATGTTTTGGAGCAACTTCCTTGCCGAGTTCCTTCAAAAACTATGTGCAAATGTGGCTAGAAAAATGTATGCTTTTTTTGTAGGCAAAGAATGGTCACACCAAATATTGATTTCATTTAGATTCTTCTTTTGTTCATTCACTTTGCATTTTGTTAATTGATAAAAACAAACTATTAACACTTCTATGTTTGAAAGCATTCTTACTTGGCAGTATTTTTTCCACGCATCTAATACTGGAGGTCTGTCTATCTATCTATCTATCTATCTATCTATCTATCTATCTATCTATCTATCTATCTATCTATCTATCTATCTATCTTCCAAAATCCACCTGCGCTGGTGCACTCCTGTGTACCATGCTTGTGCATGAAAACGGGTCCAATATATTGTCCGTAGGGCGGCACTCAGACGACTTTTTAATGAGACAATGGTCAGTTATTGTCAACGTTTCAGAGAATTTACTTATACTCTTTTGTCAGGATACACATTTAGTGTCAAATCTGAGTTTTTTATAGGCAATAGTGACATTAAACTCCATCCCTAGGTACACCCAATGGGGGAGTGGTTCACAATAATACAGTGCATGCCAATTGGTTACAAAGTATAAAACATCTGTTTCAAAGACTTACTAAAAACATGTGAGAGTCAAATTAGTTTACATAGACCAAGTGAAAATTTAAAATATACATACGTAAACATATTCAGGCAAAACCTGTGCTCATTTAAAAACATATGATCAGATTGCAGAGGAATAACGGCATCATGGCAATTCTGCATATAAACAAGACTATGTTTAAGTATCAACAGCTGTACCATATGATCTTGAGCAAACTGTGGATCTATATGTCGGAAAGGCAGCCTCATTATGTTCTCAGGGTAAAAGTGTAAGTGACACGGTTAGGTTCCGTAGAAGGAGATACTACAACAAAACAAATACGTAAGAGGCTGTTATGTGTTTTGCTAAAATAACCATCTTTGGGGGTTATTCTGACCTGATCGCTCGCTGACGTTTTTCGCAGCGCAGCGGTCAGGTCACTACTGCGCATGCGTATGCACTGCAACACGCAGACACGTTGTACGGGTACAAAGTGGATCGTTGCTGTGCAATGGGTTTTATGAAGAATCCATTCGCATAGCCGATCGCAAAGAGATTGACAGGAAGAAAGCGTTTATGGGTGTCAACTGGGCGTTTTCTGGGAGTGTTTGGAAAAATGTGGGTGTGTCCAAGCATTTGCGGGGCGGGTGTCTGACGTCAGTGCCGGTCCCGGACAAACTGAAGTGATTGCAAGGGCTGGGTAAGTTCTGAGCTACTCAGATACTGCACAAATTATTTTTGTACTGCTCGGCTGCACATGCGATCGCTCCCTTGCACAGAAAATACACACTCCCCAGTGGGCAGCGACTGTGCGTTTGCAAGGCTGCAAAAATTAGCTAGCAAGCAATCAACTCGGAATGTTATGCTTACTGATATCAATGAAAAGCTATTGTTGCTACTAGCATACAAAATACAAATATTGCATGCAATTATACCAGTTGAACCTAATGCTTACACTTGCAAAGTTAAGTTATAGAAAGCGGTTTAAACCAAGCTGTTCATTTAGCCCGTGAGGGGTCAAGGTCTGTATGTTTAAGTATCAACAGCTGTACCATATGATTTTGAGCAAACTGTGGATCTATATGTCGGAAAGGCAGCCTCATTATGTTCTCAGGGTAAAAGTGTAAGTGACGTGGTTAGGTTCCGTAGAAGAGGATACTACAACAAAACATATGCGTAAGAGGCTGTTATGTGTTTTGCTAAAATAACCATCCCATAGCGTTATATCTTGACAGTTTTTTTACAACCTATTGTCCAGGAGTCTGCCTCATATTTGAGAGACTCCATTACTTTGCTTAATATTCTCAATGAGTTCACACACATTCCACCAGATCTATTATCATGCACAGCTGACATCAAAAGCCTATATACAGCCATACCACATGAGGCCAGTTTACATGCAACATATTTATGTTCATTCAAGAAAACAAATTATTTTTCAGCCAACCAGAATTTACAAAACACACCGAGTTGTTTTTACGCTATATTGATGATCTGATTGTCTTTTGGTCTGGCACACAGGAGGCTTTCAGTGCGATTGTGGATAATATCAATTGCCAACAAGTATCTATCAAGGTCACATATAAATCCAGTTATGTGGAAATGGAATACTTGGATGTTAAATTAACAAAGATAGATGGACGGTTGGTAACAGCCGTTTATTCAAAGCCTACAGATCGCAACACACTCCTCAGGTATTCCAGTCACCATCCATCAGCTTTGAAAGCGGGCCACCGTATTCACAAATGTTATGGGTGGCCAGGATTAATAGTGATAGGTCCATTTTGGAGACTCAACTGGATGTTATGATATCTAAATTTATCTGTAGGGGATATCCAGAGCAATTGTTGTTGAAACATAAAACGAAAGTTCTTGATATTCCACGTGAAGCTCTGTTCAATAGAACCGAAGGTAAATGTAAGAAATCTGACAGAATTGTGTGGTCAACTGGGTATACCACCAACAGCAACATTATTCATCAAACTACAAAAGCACTATGTCCTATTATCAGTACGGATACAGAACTATCTGGGCTAAAATCTGAGACACCCATGGCGTGCTATCGCCGTGGCAGAAACATCCATGACACTGTGGTACGAACTGACATTTTCAATTTTAAATGTGCGGCTCCAATGATGTTTTCTGTACGTAAGGCTGGCTGCTACAAATGTATCAATTGTGCAATCATTTGGACATTGGGTCTTCATTTAGACATCCGCATAGCTGCAAACATATTCCCATTAAGCATGCTGTAACATGTACAACTACGCATGTGATTTACATTCTACGGTGCCCTTGTGGGTATTTTGTGGGTAAAACCATTAGGCAATTTAAGGAACATGCGAATCAACATCGATCAGCCATCCGTGCATCATTGCTTTCGGGGGAAAAGCGAACAACAAGTGGCACAACATTTTGCCGACAGGAATCACAGTGCAAGTCTCAAATACATGATCATTGATCATTTGTCACAAACCTGGGCTTAGAGGGTTGAGAACTCAGGGACTCTTCCGATGGTCTGGTGGAAGAACCGTAGTTGGGTCGGAATAGAGGCGGTCGAATGTAGGTTTTTCTCATGCAGGACCAATAGGGAACTTAGTCCATGAACGATGCTAGTTGCACTGAATAAGGAATAACACGAAGACTTGGGAATGGTGCTGGGGAACTCTGAATGAAGAAGTAAATGATAACTTAGGATCAAATACTGAAGAACACTGAACGAAGAGACGAGTGATGATTTGAGAATGATGCTGAAGAACACTGGACAAAATGATGAGTGATGCTTTGAGAACGATGCTGAAGAACACTGAACAAAGAGATGCTGGCAGCACAAGAGTCTATGAGCCGAGGGACTCATTTACAAGCCGGGAGTACAGGAGACTGCGGGCAGAGAGAGACACTTGTATGCTGGTAGCACTGGAGACTGCGTGCTGGGAGACACACTTAGATGCTGGAAGCACTGAAGAGTCTGTGAGCCGAGGGACTCACTTACAAGCCAGGAGCACTGGAGGCTGCGGGCAGAGAGAGACACTTGTATGCTGGAAGCACTGGAGACAGCGTACTGGGAGACACACTTAGTTGCTGAAAGCACTGGAGAGTCTGTGAGCCGAGAGACACACTTAGATGCTGAAAGCACTGGAGACAGCGTACTGGGAGACACACTTAGATGCTGAAAGCACTGGAGAGTCTGTGAGTCAAGAGACACACTTAGATGCTGGAAGCACTGGAGAGTCTGTGAGTCAAGAGACACACTTAGATGCTGGAAGCACTGGAGAGTCTGTGAGTCAAGAGACACACGAGCCTGGGGGTAGCTTAACAGCGATGATACTCAGGCACCGGGGCTTTACCCGGCATCTCCATTTGAATTTCCCGCCCTCTTCTCATTGGCGGAGGGGCGGTGCTGACGTCACCAGCCCCCACATGATCAGACATGGTGGCGCCTATGGAACTGGAGACCACACGCAGCAGCGTTGCCCGCACGCCGGGAGCCGGCGGGGGAAGAGGACGCTTCGGAAACCAGCTCACCCAAACCGGTAAGCGCGGCGGCCGCCGCTGCGCGGCCGTGACATAATTTGCCTGCATTAAAGCATGGAGGTGACCGATACAAGAGACTATTAATAATGGAGGCAAGATGGATTGTCCGTTTGGACACTGTGGCCCCTAGGGTCCTAAATGAAAAAATATGTTGTAATAGTCTGGCATAAAAATGTATGCTTTATAGTCTTTATGCATTATGAAAGTTATACGTATGTGACAGTGACTTTTTGGTGGTTTTGGTGATAATTATGGATTAATATGACAGTAGTATGTTAGATGTTATACACATCGTGCTTCTGATCACATATGTATGATTATAGTTGTCCTCTCTATCCTGCTCGGTGTTTGGGTTCTAATTGCCTAGTACATACACACTGGTTTCCAGTTGTGTTTTTAACCCCTTTTTGTATATGTTGGTGTTTCCTTTTATATAGATGTCTACGAGCAGCCTGGCCGGGTGAACAGTGACGACGGGGCCCGGTGATGCGGCTGCGTTCCGGGTTACCTAGGTAACTGCTACTGTTGCCATGGTAGCGGTGTGACGTTCCCGTGGCACGGATGTGACATCAATGGGGTGCATCCCGCGGCAGCGGCTAGGCCCGGTGACCGGGGGTGTTCAAAGGGGACACCCATACCAGGCCCTGAAGTTCAAGAGGGCCCCGTGGCTAACGTGCTTAATAATGGTTTTAAATTGTATGCTCCAGCAGTCCGCAAATTGAGTAAAAAAAAAATTCTAGAAACAAAACTGCGGAGACTCAGAATACCGGAAACAGGAACCGGAAGTAGTCGCTGTGCATTCCAAAGTGTGTTCCAGTAACCAGGAAGCACACAGAGTGAATGCAGTGGGAGCTGTACCAATATGGAGATGTACTTCCGGCGCTGGGACAGTGTGTCCGCTTCCAGCGCCAGGCAACCAGCGGCATGGGGAGGAACTGTGCCGCTGAAGGACACGACGAAGGATATCGCTGGGATCGGACACCCGATCCCAGCGCTGTCTTCCACTGTGTCCTGCAGGACATAGTTCATCTGCATGCCGCTGGTCCTCCGGCGCTGGGAGCGGATACACCGTCCCAGCGCCGTGTACATCTCACCATCACCACTGCACACCAGACCACAAACGACCGCAGAGAAGACATCAGCAGCAAAGGTCTTATTGCTGCTAATACTTTGTTGCCTTGCTGCATTGGCTGCAAACCTTGAAAAAGGTCCCGGTTGGGATCGAAACGGCAGTGATACCACGCTATTGGTATGTGAACAGCATTTTTTTTTTCTTTTCTCTATTTGTGAATAAACTATCACGTTATTGCTGTTTGATAAACTAAAAGTCTGGAGAGTGCTATCATTCCCATACGTGGGAAACTTCACTATATATATATATATATATATATATATATATATATCTGTATCTATATCTATATCTATATCTATCTAATATATATTTATATATATATATGTTAGAGATGTGCACCGGACATTTTTCGGGTTTTGTGTTTTGGTTTTGGATTCGGTTACACGTAGTGATGAGCGGGTTCGGTTTCTCGGAAACCGAACCCCCCCCGAACTTCACCCATTTTACACGGGTCCGAGGCAGGTTCGAACCTTCCCGCCTTGCTCGGCTAACCCGAGCGCGCCCGAACGTCATCATCCCGCTGTCGGATTCTCGCAAGATTCGGATTCTATATAAGCAGCCGCGCGTCGCCGCCATTTTCACTCGTGCATTGGAGATGATAGGGAGAGGACGTGGCTGGCGTCCTCTCCGTTTATTGTTGAACTTGATTGCTTTATTGCTTAATTGTGGGGAGGACTGGGGAGCAGCTGTTAGGAGGAGTACAGTGCAGAGTTTTGCTGTTCAGTGACCACCAATTTTATCCGTTCTCTGCCTGAAAAAAACGCTCCATATCTGTGCTCACACTGCTTAATTGTGGGGACTGGGGAGCAGCTGTATTATATAGCAGGAGTACAGTGCAGAGTTTTGCTGACAGTGACCACCAGTATACCTTGTCTGCCTGAAAAACACTCCATATCTGTGCTCAGTGTGCTGCTTTATTGTGGGGACTGGGGACCACCAGTATAATTAATATTATATAGGAGGAGTACAGTGCAGAGTTTTGCTGACCAGTGACCACCAGTATACTATATATAGCAGTACGATATGGAAGGCCACTGCTGTGCCTACCTCTGTGTCGTCATTAAGTATACTATCCATCTACATTCTATACCTGTGGTGCATTTTAGTTTTGCAGTTTGCTAACACAGTGACCACCAGTATACTATATATAGCAGTACGATACGGAAGGCCACTGCTGTGCCTACCTCTGTGTCGTCATTAAGTATACTATCCATCTACATTCTATACCTGTGGTGCGCCTCTTTTTTTCTTCGCATCATGTGCTGTTTGGGGACAATTTTTTTGAAGTGCCATCCTGCCTGACACTGCAGTGCCACTCCTAGATGGGCCAGGTGTTTGTGTCGGCCACTTGTGTCGCTTAGCTTAGTCACACAGCGACCTTGGTGCGCCTCTTTTTTTCTTTGCATCATGTGCTGTTTGGGGACTATTTTTTTGAAGTGCCATCCTGCCTGACACTGCAGTGCCACTCCTATATGGGCCAGGTGTTTGTGTCGGCCACTTGTGTCGCTTAGCTTAGTCACACAGCGACCTTGGTGCGCCTCTTTTTTTCTTTGCATCATGTGCTGTTTGGGGACAATTCTTTTGAAGTGCCATCCTGTCTTGACACTGCAGTGCCACTCCTAGATGGGCCAGGTGTTTGTGTCGGCCACTTGTGTCGCTTAGCTTAGTCACACAGCGACCTTGGTGCGCCTCTTTTTTTCTTTGCATCATGTGCTGTTTGGGGACAATTTTTTTGAAGTGCCATCCTGTCTTGACACTGCAGTGCCACTCCTAGATGGGCCAGGTGTTTGTGTCGGCCACTTGTGTCGCTTAGCTTAGTCACACAGCGACCTTGGTGCGCCTCTTTTTTTCTTTGCATCATGTGCTGTTTGGGGACAATTTTTTTGAAGTGCCATCCTGTCTTGACACTGCAGTGCCACTCCTAGATGTGCCAGGTGTTTGTGTCGGCCACTTGTGTCGCTTAGCTTAGTCACACAGCGACCTTGGTGCGCCTCTTTTTTTCTTTGCATCATGTGCTGTTTGGGGACTATTTTTTTGAAGTGCCATCCTGTCTTGACACTGCAGTGCCACTCCTAGATGGGCCAGGTGTTTGTGTCGGCCACTTGTGTCGCTTAGCTTAGTCACACAGCGACCTTGGTGCGCCTCTTTTTTTCTTTGCATCATGTGCTGTTTGGGGACTATTTTTTTGAAGTGCCATCCTGCCTGACACTGCAGT
Source organism: Pseudophryne corroboree (assembly GCF_028390025.1). Lineage (NCBI taxonomy): Eukaryota > Metazoa > Chordata > Amphibia > Anura > Myobatrachidae > Pseudophryne > Pseudophryne corroboree. The sequence continues at coordinate 686,431,399 of NC_086449.1, forward strand.
GCCACTCCTAGATGGGCCAGGTGTTTGTGTCAGCCACTTGTGTCGCTTAGCTTAGCCATCCAGCGACCTTGGTGCGCCTCTTTTTTTCTTTGCATCATGTGCTGTTTGGGGACAATTTTTTTGAAGTGCCATCCTGCCTGACACTGCAGTGCCACTCCTAGATGGGCCAGGTGTTTGTGTCGGCCACTTGTGTCGCTTAGCTTAGCCATACAGCGACCTCGGTGCAAATTGTAGGACTAAAAATAATATTGTGAGGTGTGAGGTGTTCAGAATAGACTGGAAATGAGTGGAAATTATGGTAATTGAGGTTAATCATACTGGCCCTCATTCCGAGTTGTTCGCTCGCAAGGCGATTTTAGCAGAGTTGCTCACGCTAAGCCGCCGCCTACTGGGAGTGAATCTTAGCATCTTAAAATTGCGAACGATGTATTCGCAATATTGCGATTACACACCTCGTAGCAGTTTCTGAGTAGCTTCAGACTTACTCGGCATCTGCGATCAGTTCAGTGCTTGTCGTTCCTGGTTTGACGTCACAAACACACCCAGCGTTTGCCCAGACACTCCTCCGTTTCTCCGGCCACTCCTGCGTTTTTTCCGGAAACGGTAGCGTTTTTTCCAACACGCCCATAAAACGGCCTGTTTACGCCCAGAAACACCCATTTCCTGTCAATCACACTACGATCGCCTGAGCGAAGAAAAAGCCGTGGGTAAAAATCCTAACTTCATAGCAAATTTACTTGGCGCAGTCGCAGTGCGGACATTGCGCATGCGCACTAAGCGGAAAATCGCTGCGATGCGAAGATTTTTACCGAGCGAACAACTCGGAATGAGGGCCACTATGGGATCAAAATGACCCCCAAATTCTATGATTTAAGCTGTTTATTAGGGTTTTTTTTTTAAAACACCCGAATCCAAAACACACCAGAATCCGACAAAAAATTTTCAGTGAGGTTTTGCCAAAACGCGTCCGAATCCAAAACACGGCCGCGGAACCGAATCCAAAACCAAAACACAAAACCCGAAAAATGTCCGGTGCACATCACTTCCACGGCCGTGTTTTGGATTCGGACGTGTTTTGGCAAAACCTCCCTTAAAATTTTTTGGCGGATTCGGGTGTGTTTTGGATTCGGGTGGTTTTTATTCAAAAACCCCTCAAAAACAGCTTAAATCATAGAATTAAGGGGTAATTTTGTCCCATAGTATTATTAACCTCAATAACCATAATTTCCACTCCTTTCCAGTCTATTCTGAACACCTGACACCTCCCAATATTATTTTTAGTCCCAAAATATGCACCGAGGTCGCTGGATGACTAAGCTAAGCGAGCCAAGTGGCCGGCACAAACACCTGACCCATCTAGGAGTGGCACTGCAGTGTCAGACAGGATGGCACTTAAAAAAATTGGCCCCAAACATCACATGATGCAAAGATAAATAAAAAAAAGAGGTGCAAGATGGAATTGTCCTTGGGCCCTCCCACCCACCCTTATGATGTATAAACAGGACATGCACACTTTAACAAACCCTTCATTTCAGCAACAGGGTCTGCCACACGACTGTGGCTGAAATGACTGGTTGCTTTGGGCCCCCACTAAAAAAAAAAGCAATCAATCTCTCCTTGCACAAACTGGCTCTACAGAGGCAAGATGTCCACCTCCTCCTCGTCGTCTGATTCCTCACCCCTTTCACTGTGTACATCCCCCTCCTTACAGAGTATTAATTCGTCCCCACTGGAGTCCACCATCACAGGTCCATGTGTACTTTCTGGAGGCAATTGCTGATAAATGTCTCCACGGAGGAATTGATTATAATTCATTTTGATGAAAATCATCTTCTCCACATTTTGTGGAAGTAACCTCGTACGCCAATCGCTGACAAGGTGAGAGGCTGCACTAAACAGTCTTTCGGAGTACACACTGGAGGGGGGTGCAACTTAGGTAAAATAAAGCCAGTTTGTGCAAGGGCCTCCAAATTGCCTCTTTTTCCTGCGAGTATATGTACATGACATGCCTACTTAGATGCTGTCACTCATATAATCATCCACCATTCTTTCAATGGTGACAGAATCATATGCAGTGACTGTAAACGACATGTCAGTAATCGTTAGCAGGTCCTTCAGTCCGGACCAGATGTCAGCTATCGCTCGTGACTGCCCTGCATCACCGCCAGTGGGTGGTTTTGGAAATTTTATCCTTTTCCTGGCAGCACCAGTGGCAGTAGAAAATGAAGGAGGAGCTGTTGGCGGGTCACGTTCCGCTTGACTTGATAAGTGTCTCACCAGCAGGTCTTTGAACATCTGCAGACTTGTGTCTGCCGGAAAGAGAGATACAACGTAGGCTTTAAACCTAGGATCGAGCACGGTGGCCAAAATGTAGTGCTCTGATTTCAACAGATTTGCCACCCGTGAATCCTGGTTAAGCGAATGAAGGGCTCCATCCACAAGTCCCACATGCCTAGCGGAATCGCTCCGTTTTAGCTCCTCCTTCAATCTCTCCAGCTGCTTCTGCAAAAGCCTGATGAGGGGAATGACCTGACTCAGGCTGGCAGTGTCTGAACTGACTTCACGTGTGGCAAGTTCAAAGAATTGCAGAACCTTGACAACGTTGAAATCATTCTCCACTGTGCTTGAGTCAGGTGCATTCCCCCTCCTTTGCCTATATCGTAGGCAGATTTATAGGCTTGAATGGCTTTTTGCTGCTCCTCCATCCTTTGAAGCATATAGAGGGTTGAATTCCACCTCGTACCACCTCTTGCTTCAGCTGATGGCGGGGCATGTTCAGGAGTGTTTGCTGGCGCTCCAGTCTTCGGCACGTGGTGGCTGAATGCCGAAAGTGGCCTGCAATTCTTCGGGCCACCGACAGCAGCTCTTGCATGCCCCTGTAGTTTTTTTTTAAATTCTGCACTATCAAATTCATTGTATGTGCAAAACATGGGACGTGCTGGAATTTACCCACATGTAATGCACGCACAATATTGGTGGCGTTGTCCGATGTCACAAATCCCCAGGAGAGTCCAATTGGGGTAAGCCAATCTGTGATGATGTTCCTCAGTTTCCATAAGAGGCTGTGTGCCTCTTATGGAAAGCGGTGATACAAAGCGTAGCCTGCCTAGGAACGAGTTAGCGTTTGCGAGATGCTGCTACTGGTGCCGCCGCTGCTGTTCTTGCTGTGGGAGGCAATACATCTACCCAGTGGGCTGTCACAGTCATATAGTCCTTAGTCTGCCCTGCTCCACTTGACCACATGTCTGTGGTTAAGTGGACATTGGGTACAACTGCATTTTTTAGGACACTGATGACTCTTTCTCCGACATCTGTGTACATTCTCAGTATCGCCTGCCTAGAGAAGTGGAACCTAGATGGTATTTGGTACCGGGGACACACTACCTCAAGAAATTCTCTAAGTCCCTATGAACTAACGGCGGATACTGGACACACTTCTAACACCAACACAGTTGTCAAGGCCTGAGTTATCCGCTTTGCAACAGGATGACTGCTGTGATATTTCATCTTCCTTGCAAAGGACTGTTGGACAGTCAATTGCTTACAGGAAGTAGTACAAGTGGTGTTCCGACTTCCCCTCTGGGATGACGATCGACTCCCAGCAGCAACAACAGCAGCGCCAGCAGCAGTAGGCGTTACACTCAAGGATCCATCGGAGGAATCCCATTTAGGAGAGAACTCGTCAGACTTGCCAGGGACATGGCTTGCAGGACTATTGGCGTTCCTGTCTGAGGAGGAAATTGACATTGAGGGATTTGGTGGTGTGGTTTGCAGGAGCTTGGATACAAGAGGATGCTTCCACTGTCACCCAAAGTTTTTGAACTTGACAATGACTTCTGATGAATGCGCTCCAGGTGACGTATAAGGGAGGATGTTAATAGGTGGTTAACATCCTTACCCCTACTTATTACAGCTTGACAAAGGCAACACATGGCTTGACACCAGTTGTCTGCATTTCTGTTGAAATAATTCCACAACGAAGAAGTGATTTTTTTTTTCTGTATTTTGACCAGGCATGTCAATGGCCGTATTCATCCCACTGACAACAGGTGTCTACCCGGGTGCCTGGCTTAAACAAACCACCTCTCCATCAGAATCCTCCTTGTCAATTTCCTCCTCAGCGCCAGCAACATCCATATCCTCATCCTGGTGTACTTCAACAGTGACATCTTTAATTTGACTATCAGGAACTGTACTGTGGGTGCTCCTTCCAGCACTTGCAGGGGGCATGCAAATGGTGGAAGGATCCACCTCTTCCCATCCAGTGTTGGGAAGGTCAGGCATCGCAACTGACACAATTGGACTCTCCTTGGGGATTTGTGATTTAGAAGAACGCACAGTTCTTTGCTGTGCTTTTGCCAGCGTAACTCTTTTCATTTTTCTAGCGGGAGGATGAGTGCTTCCATCCTCATTTGAAGCTGACCCACTAGTCATGAGGAACATAGGAGAGGGCCTCAGCCGTTCCTTGCCACTCTGTGTCGTAAGTGGCATATTGGCAAGTTTACGCTTCTCCTCAGACACTTTTAATTTAGATTTTTGGGTCATTTTACTGAACTTTTGTATTTTTGGATTTTACATGCTCTCTACTATGACATTCTGCATCGGCCTTGGCAGACGACGTTGATGGCATTTCATCATCTCTGCCATGACTAGTGGCAGCAGCTTCAGCACGAGGTGGAAGTGGATCTTCATCTTTCCCTATTTTACCCTCCACAATTTTGTTCTCCATTTTTTAATGTGTGGAATTATATGCCAGTGATATATCTGGAATTAGACGGCAGTAATGTCTGGAATTAGATACCACTAGATAGATACCAGATACCGCTGTGACTGAAATGATGATGACCTATGCATAGTGACAGGACACTACCACAGCACCCTACAGCAGCAAGATGCAGCACAAGACACTGGACTTTTAGTCACCACAATGCAGCACTGATAATAATGAGCACAGATATTGAGCACTGTTTAGGATAATAGAACTGACCCTGGGCAGCGAGAACAGCACTGGACTACTGTACTGTACTACCATATACTGGTCAGTGGTCACCACAATGCAGCAATGATAATAATGAGCACAGATACACTGTGCACTGTTCAAGATAATAGAACTGACACTGGGCAGCGAGAACAGCACTGGACTACTGTACTGTACTACCATATACTGGTCAGTGGTCACCACAATGCAGCAATGATAATGTGCACAGATTCACTGTGCACTGTACAGGATAATAGAACTGAGTGACACTGAGCATCGAGAACAGCACTGGACTACTGTACTGTACTACCATATACTGGTCAGTGGTCACCACAATGCAGCAATGATAATAATCAGCACAGATACACTCTGCACAGTTCAGGATAATAGAACTGAGTGACACTGGGCAGCAAGAACAGCACTAGACTACTGGACTGTAATACCATATACTGGTCGCCACAATGCAGCACTGATACTGAGCTGAGATTTGCTGATATTGGGCTATTCCGGCAGAGAATGTAGCCACGTCCTCTCTCTATCTCGACAATGCATGAGTGAAAATGCGCGAGAATCCGACAGCGGGATGATGACGTTTTCCTCCATTCAGGTTTTGCGTGTACGGGGGGAAGAACAGAGGCTGACTCGGACCCGTGTAAACCACGTGAAGTTCGGGGGGGAGGGGGAGGTTCGGATCTCGACGAACCGAACCCGTTCATCTCTAATATATATCATTCCAGTTTTGGATCCCTATGCATGCAGACCTATAGGATGTTTTGCTGGAAAACAAAAGTGAATTATTCACATCCAGTCCAAAAGTGGATCCTTCCTTGTGGGATTTACAGATATTTAGAAAAATTGCTGGAATAGAGATATAACGAGGCTTGATAAATAACTAATATATCCACATTTGGGATATATTTTACCAAGTAACCTATAATAAGGAACCCCTCCTAATATCGTTATGTTATGAGAATCTTCCACCTCAAGTATAAAGAATAAGGAATCCCATTAAATGTCATATTATGGGACTCTTCTTCCTCAAGTTTTCTATTCTATTTCATAAGCAATTCTTAGCACAATAATTGATCCAATTAAAACACTTTACCTTCTATGAATGATGCATCATTTTTCAAAATAAATAGAGAGCTGCCTTTAAAAAAAACACCCCTGAAGAAGTCGCTATAAGACGAAACGCGTTGGTGAAAGCTCCTTTAATTCTTAATTTTCTTTACATGAATAATGTTGAATCACACAACTGCATTTGCAATGTAAAAGAAATGTCTATTATCAATGTATTTTAATACAAATGTGAATTGAAACTATATTGTACTTATAATAAAAAGACATGTGTTTTAATACAGGTGTTTATATGTGTAAGGTCATCCTCTCTTTATAAATTATCTGGTAAAAATAAATGTAATTACATTAGTTTACAAAATAAGTGCGCTCCACAGAGATTTCTTTTTATATATATATATATATATATATATATATATATATACTATTTTTTAAAGCCGCCTTCAGCTTTAAAAGTGGGGGGTTGAGGGGGCCCAGATATATCAGTGTACCAGGCCCCAAAATTTCTGTTGCCAGCCCTGGCAGCTGCTGGTCCTCTGGGCATCCACATGTGTCTGGGGGATTTGGGGAATATGTCTTTATAAGGCTGGTAAGTCTCTGTGTCTGTTTGTTTTCATTTCTTTGTTATGATTTACATATATCCTGAAGACGGTGTATAGCACACAACGAAACGTTGATATTGGATGATGAATCATTTATGAATTGAATATAGCACATTTTGATAAATGCTTTGAATGCCGTCCCTTTCTCTGGTACTATTGTGTCATGGCAGCCCCATGATTGGACTGGATCATTAAGGTAATATGGTTCACTTTTCTTGAATGCCTATGTGCATGGATATATATATATATATATATATATATATATATAAAAGCAGTGGTCCGGCTCTCCCTATTAATGCCAGTAGGTGCACTGGGTGCCCACACAAAGTCTCATACACATAATTTTCAGTTGTTGCAGCACTTCAGAGGACTAAAAAGATTCACTCAGAATTCACTAGCAGCAAAGTTTTAAAGGCTCTTTATGGCGGCATTTGAATAAAGAGACCCGCTGAAATTGCGGCAATAAAGAGGCATTCGAACGTTGCTGCTACATATGCCGTCCTAAGTGAATCTTTTTAAGTCATCTGGAGTGCTGCACCCACTGGGTATTGTGTGTATGTATATTTTATATATATATTGTCAAAGTCGAAAAATATCGCAGAACACACAGCACGTATAAAATACACACACATGCCCACTGCGTGTGCACTTGTTCTGCCTTGCGTGCACATATCCGCAATTTGCGTATGGTCGCTCCCGCGGTCCTGCGCGTGGTATGGGTATTTACGGCAGAGTTTGTGAGTGCATGGAGGGCTATCAAAACATTACATATTTAATCCAAATAGTGCACATTGTACACATAGTCCCCCTGCACCACATCACCTTTGCATGATAGGAGGGGACAGACTAAGGTTATAAGGTGGTGTTTGGTATCCAGCTGTAGGGTATTTTAAGGGTAACATTCCGGTGTCGGTTTGCGGAAGATCGCATGTTCCTGTGGATAGTTATGTGCAGAAGCAGAATATAGATATAAACTGTATTTACTGTATATTATGTATGCGGCAGGAATCCAGAGGAGACCACCCACAAGAACAGTTGAGAAAGACATCACCTACCTTTTCAAATCAACCTATGACCTCTCCTGTACTGTAAAGATGCATCCCTGTGTCCAATGGACAAAGGGATTACAGTATCCATTGTATTGCTTTTGGAAGTATTGTATAAAAAGCCTGTTGCTGCCTGGCCGGGCACACAAGACTCTCAACGTTATCAACCTGACAGCGGAGGACCGGACTGGGAGGCGCATGCGAATATTCACACATATGTACATTGACTGTAGCCATTTACTCTGTTGTATTGTAGTGCATAATTTGTATTGTTAACCCCCTTTCAGAAATATTACTCTGTGGTGTCGGAACCCAGAGATTAACTACAAATCGGTGTTGTGTCCTCTTTTCCCTGCTAGGGTTTAAAGTGTATTACATTGCCTAACTGTATAAGGTTTAAAAGTGTATTAATTGAGTGTGTACGCGCTGCGTGTACTTTGTACCCCCAGCGCGGCGTTTGTACGCAGAGTCCGTACGGGACTCATTACGCAAATAGCGTAAAAGGTACGAAGAGTGCATATTAAGTTTAGCGGCCGTAGCGGTTCCATGGTAAAAGTGTGTTTAAAGGTATAGCTTTATGTTTTAAGATAATATCGACATTATCAATATATATATATATATATATACATACATGTATATGAATGTACATATAAATATATACATACATATACCCCTTCCCCCTGAAACCACCCCGACTACTAAATCCTGCATTATCCCATGATAAGGGACAGTGTCTGGGATAAAACTTGCTAATGGGAAAATATATAAAACAGTTGATTTGTCTATGTAAATCAGGCATCTCTGTCAACTCTGCATGTCTGTATTATACTGTATACATAAGTTACAGCCTAGCACAAGCACATGAGATAACCAACACAGGTTCTAATGTATAAAACTATTCCAAGGCTATTAGCATAAGCTGAAAATTGTAGTGCTGCAGGCAGTCGTGAGAACATTTCCAAGCTTATTAAGCTATAACACAAAATGGTTTTTCGTGAGAGGCAAAACATTGTGCCAGTCAACTATTTACTATTGGACATGACTTTAGCTCAGTTTACTTTCAAAGTGTAAAATTTATATTTAGCTGCTTATTGGTTCATAGAAAATTGTTATTGATATTGGGGGTCATTCCGAGTTGTTCGCTCGTTATTTTTTTCTCGCAACGGAGCGATTAGTCGCTAATGCGCATGCGCAATGTCCGCAGTGCGACTGCGCCAAGTAAATTTGCTATGCAGTTAGGTATTTTACTCACGGCATTACAAGGTTTTTTCTTCGTTCTGGTGATCGGAGTGTGATTGACAGGAAGTGGGTGTTTCTGGGCGGAAACTGGCCGTTTTATGGGTGTGTGTGAAAAAACGCTGCCGTTTCTGGGAAAAACGCGGGAGTGGCTGGAGAAACGGAGGAGTGTCTGGCCGAACGCTGGGTGTGTTTGTGACGTCAAACCAGGAACGACAAGCACTGAACTGATCGCAGATGCCGAGTAAGTCTGAAGCTACTCAGAAACTGCTAAGAAGTGTCTATTCGCAATTCTGCTAATCTTTCGTTCGCAATTTTGATAAGCTAAGATTCACTCCCAGTAGGCGGCGGCTTAGCGTGTGCAAAGCTGCTAAAAGCAGCTTGCGAGCGAACAACTCGGAATGACCCCCATTGTGCAGCCAGAATTAATATACCTGTCCATTAGTTTATATAAGATAAACAATTGCTGCTATATATCATATACATGTAAGAAAAGACTACTGTATTCTTAAGTACTAATATAATAAAACAATGTATTAAGAAACCACTTCTACTGCAACATGAAAGTGAAACCATTTGACAAATATGGCCTGAATTAAGAGTTGTGCTTGCATTATGAGCTCAGTTTACTAGCAACTCTAAGGAAGCCGTTGAGAGGTAGTGGAAGCAGGAAAACGCATATTTGCCACTCTTACCAATATTTTTGACTAGAGATGTGTGGCGGGCACTTTTCTTGTTTTGTATTTTAGTTTTGGTTCTGGTTCCATGCTCGTGTTTTGGATCTGGATTGGTTTTGCCAAAACCACCCTTTCATATTTTGGTTTTGGTTTTGGATCTGGATTATTTTTGAAAAAACAAAACATAAAAACAGCTAAAATCACAGAATTTGGGGGTAATTTTAATCCTACGGTATTATTAACCTCAATAACATTCATTTCCACTCATTTGCAGTCTATTCTGAACACCTTACACCTCACAATATTGTTTTTCAGCCAAAAGGTTGCACCTAGGTGGCTGTATGACTAAGCTTAGCAACACAAGTGTGCGGCACAAACACCTGGCCCATCTAGGAGTGGCACTGCAGTGGCAGACAGGATGGCACTTTTAAAAACAAGGCCTCAAACAGCACATCATGCAAAGAAGAAAAAGAGGTGCAATGAGGTAGCTATATGACTAAGTTAAGCGACACAAGTGTGCGGCACAAACAACATGGGACGTGCTGGAATTTGCCCAGATGTAACACACGCACACTATTGGTGGCACAGGAGAGCATACCCCTAAACCATAAACACACGGCAAAGCCTGTAAAATTAATTTGGATAATAATAACCCTTTTATTTCGAGCTATTATAATAATATGCAGCACAGGTGAGCATACCTCTATACCACACAGGGCATAAAAATATAAGTAATATACATAACCCTTTTATTTGGAGTAAATAATATACAGCACAGGACACCACTACTGGACTTATGGCAGCACAAGACAGCACCACTGGACTGAACTTATACGGTAGTACCCCTGGACTTATACGGCAGTACCCCTGGACTTGCACGGCAATGTCAGACAGGATGGCACTTTACAAAACTAGTCCTCGAACAGCACATGATGCAGAGAAGAAAATGGGTGCAAGAGGGAATTGTCCTTGTATACCTCCCACCCACCCTTATGTTGAATAAACAGAACATGCACACTTTAACAAACCAATCATTTCAGCGACATGGTCTGCCACACGACTGTGGCTGAAATGACTGGTTTGTTTGAGGCTCCACCAAAAAAGAAGCAATTAATCTCTCCTTGCACAAAACTGGCTCTACACAGGACCTCATCCTCATCCTCCAATTCCTCACCCCTTTAAGTGTGCACATCCTCCTCCTACTCACAGAGTATTAATTTTTCCCCAGTAGAATCCACCATCACAGGTCCCTGTGTACTTTCTGGAGGCAATTGCTGGTCAAGGTCTTCCTGGAGGAATTTATCATTCATTTTGATGAACATCATCTTCTCCACATTTTATGGAAGTCATTTATTTATTTATTTATTTATTTATTAGCAGTTTATTATACAGGTTGAGTATCCCATGTCCAAATATTCCGAAATACGGAATATTCCGAAATACAGACTTTTTTTTAGTGAGAGTGAGACAGTGAAACCTTTGTTTTTTGATGGCTCAATGTATACAAACTTTGTTTAATACACAAAGTTATTAAAATATTATATTAAATGACCTTCAGGCTGTGTTTATAAGGTGTATTTGAAACATACATGAATTGTGTGAATGTACACACACTTTGTTTAATGCACAAAGTTACAAAAAATATTGGCTACAATGACCTTCAGGCTGTGTGTATAAGGTGTATATGTAACATAAATGCATTCTGTGCTTAGATTTAGGTCCCATCACCATGATATCTCATTATGGTATGCAATTATTCCAAAATACGGAAAAATCCCATATCCAAAATACCTCTGGTCCCAAGCATTTTGGATAAGGGATACTCAACCTGTATAGCGCAGCATATTCCGTTGCGCTTTACAATTAGAACAACAGTTATAGAACAAAACTGGGCAAAGACAGACAGAGGTAGGAAGGTCCTGCTTGCAAGCTTACAATCTATAGGGAAATAGGCATTGATACACAAGGATAGATGCTACCTGTTACATAATGTTTCCCCAGACTGCTAGGTTCTTAGTGTGTTGTATGATACGATCACCCAGCAATGTTGGAAGACAAAATGTGAGGTTATGTGGACTGTGCAGAGGGAATGTAACTGGATAGGGAAGGACTGAAGGTTATGTGGGTGAGTCAGGAATTTGGTAGGCTTGTCTGAAGAGATGAGTTTTCAGGGAACGTTTAAAGGTTTGGAGACTAGTGGAGAGTCTTATTGTGCGTGGGAGGGCATTCCACAGAGTGGGTGAAGCCCGGGTAAAGTCCTGTAATTTAGAGTGGGAACAGGTGATACATCTGGATGAGAGATGCAGATCTTGTGCAAAGCAGAGGGGTCTGGTAGGGAGATATTTTGAGATGAGTGAGGAGATGTATGATGGTGCAGTTTGGGTAATAGCCTTGTATGTAAGTAAAAGTATTTTATATTTGACACGGTAGAATACCGGTAACCAATGGAGGGACTGACAGAGCGGATCAGCAGACGAAGAACGTCTGGCGAAGAAGATTAGCCTCGCAGCTGCATCATTTAAAATGGATTGAAGTGGTGAGAGCCTATGTTTAGGAAGACCAGTAAGGAGACTATTACAATAATTAATGCGGGAGATGATGAGTGCATGGATCAGAGTTTTTGCAGTGTCTTGTGTAAGATAAGGGCATATTTTGGATATGTTTTTAAGGTGCATGTAACATGATTTAGAGACAGATTGAATGTGTGGAATAAACGACAGTTCAGAGTCAAGGATGACACCTAGGCAGCGAGCTTGTGGGGTAGGGTGGATAGTTGCATTGTCAACAGTTATGGCAATATCAGGTTGGTAACTACCCTTAGCTGGTGGGAAAATAATTAATTCTGTTTTGGAAATGTTGAGTTTGAGATGGCGAGATGACATCCAAGATTAAATGGCAGACAGGCATCCAGTGACACGAGCCAATACAGATGGTGATAAATCTGGGGAGGATAGGTAGATTTGAGTATCATCAGCGTACAAATGATACTTAAACCCGAAGGAGCTGATTAGTTTACCAAGAGAGGAGGTATAGATTCAGAAAAACAGAGGACCGAAGCCTGAGCCTTACGGTACTCCAACTGATAGAGGTAGAGAAGAGGAGGTAGAATCAGAGAAGCGAACACTGAAAGATCGATTAGATAGGTAGGATGAGAACCAAGTAAGGGCTGTGTCCTGAAGACCTAGGGACTCTAGTGTTGGTATGAGAAGAGAGTGGTCAACAGTGTCAAAAGCAGCAGAGAGATCTAGAAGAATAAGTAGTGTGTAATGGCCTTTTGATCTAGCAGTGACCAGATCATTCACTACTTTTGTCAGTGCCATCTCTGTGGAGTGTTGGGCACAAAAGCCTGACTGAAGTGGGTCCAGTAAGTTGTGGGAGTTAAGAAAGTGTGTAAGGCGAATGTAGGCAAGTCTCTCAAGTAGCTTGGAGGGACTGGGTAGCTGAGAAATGGGACGGTAGTTAGAGAGTGTGTTTGGGTCAGAGTTGTGTTTTTTCAGAATGGGAGTAATCACTGCATGTTTAAACAGAGATGGAAAGATGCCAGTAGAGAGAGAGAGATTTCAGATTTTAGTTAAGGTTGGGATAAGCACAGGAGACAAACTTTTGCTGACCTGTGAGGGTATAGGATCAAGAGGAGAGGTAGTGGAGTAGGAGGATGAAAAGAGTGTTGATACTTCATCTTCACTTGTGGGATCAAATGAAGAGAAAGTGCCAGAGGGTTCAGATAAGGATTTGAGCAGGTCACTGGCTGAGTAATCTACGCCAATCGCTGACAAGGTTACTGGCTGCACTTAACACTCTTTCCGAGTACACACTGGAGGGGGGCAACTTAGGTAAAATAAAGCCAGTCTGTGCAAGGGCATCCAAATTAACTCTTTTTCATGCCAGTATACATATGGACTGTCTGACATGCCTACTTGGTTGCTGTCACTCTTATATTTCCCCGACCATTCTTTCAATGCTGACAGAATCATATGCAGTGAAAGCAGACATGTCAGTAATTGTTGTCAGGTCCTTCAGTCCGGACCAGATGTCAGTACTCGCTTCTGACTGCCATGCAGCCCCAGTTGCAAGGGAAAATGAAGGAGGAGCTGTTGACGGGTCACATTCCTCTTGAGTTGACAATTTTCTCACCAGCAGCTCTTTGAACCTCTGCAGACTTTTGTCTGCTGGAAAGAGAGATACAACGTAAGCTTTAAACCTAGGATCGAGCACGGTGGCCAAAATGTAGTGCTCTGATTTCAACAGATTGACCACCCTTGAATCCTGGCAAAGCAAATGAAGGGCTCCATCTAAAAGACCCACATACTTAGCGGAATCAATCTGTCTTAGCTCCTCCTTCAATTTCTCCAGCTGCTTCTGCAAAAGCCTGATGAGGGGAATGACCTGACTCAAGCTGGCAGTGTCTGAACTGACTTCTCGTGTGGAAAGTTCGAAGGGTTGGAGAACGTTGCACAAGACGGAAATCACTCTCCACTGCGCTTGAGTCAGGTGCATTCCCCCTCCTTTACCTATATCGTAGGAGAATATATAGGCTTGAATGGCCTTTTGCTGCTCCTCCATCCTCTGAAGCATATAGAGGGTTGAATTTAACCTCGTTACCACCTCTTGCTTCAGGTGATGGCAGGGCAGGTTCAGAACTGTTTGCTGGAACTCCAGTCTTCGGCATGCAGTGGCAGAATGCCGAAAGTGGCCCGCAATTTTTCGGGCCACCAATAGCATCTCCTGCACGCCCCTGTTATTTTTCAAAAAAATCTGCACCACCAAATTAATTATTTGTGCAAAACATGGGACATGCTGGAATTTGCCCAGATGTAATGCACGCACAATATTGGTGGCGTTGTCCGATATCACAAATCCCCATGAGAGTCTAAGTGAGGTAAGCCATTGTGCGATGATGTCCCTCAGTTTCCGTAAGAGGTTGTCAGTGGCGTGCCTCTTACGGAAAGCGGTGATACATAGCGTAGCCTGCCTAGGAACGAGTTGGTGTTTGCGAGATGCTGCTACTGGTGACGCTGCTGTTGTTGCTACTGGAAGCAATACATCTACCCAAGGGGCTGTCACAGTCATATAGTCCTTAGTCTGCCCTGTTCCACTTGTCCACATGTCCGTGGTTAAGTGGACATTTGGTACAACTGGAATTTTTAGGACAGTGTGGACACTTTTTCTGATGTCTCTGTACATTCTCTGTATCTCCTGCCTAGTGAAGTGGAATCTAGATGGGATTTGGTACTGGGGACACACTACCTCTATCAATTCTCTAAGTCCCACTGAACTAATGGTGGATACCGGATGCACGTCTAACACCAACATATAGTAGCTATCAAGGCCTCAGTTATCCACTTTGCAACAGGATGACTGCTGTCATATTTAATCTTCCTTGTAAAGGACTGCTGGACAGTCAATTGCTTAGTTGAAGTAGTACAAGTGGTCTTCCGACTTCCCCTCTGGGATGATGATCGATTCCCAGCAGCAACAACAGCAGCTGCAGCAGTAGGCATACCACTCAAGGATCCTCCGGCAGAATCCCGGTTAGGAGAGGACTCTTTAGTCTTGCCAGTGACATTGCCTGCAGGACTACTGACGTTCCTGACTGAGGAGGAAGTTGACGTTAATGTAGTTGGTGGTGTGGCTTGCAGGAGCTTTGGTACAAGAGGAAGAAGGGATTTAGGTGTCAGTGGACTGCTTACGCTCTTATCCAAAGTTTCTGAACTTGACAATGACTTCTCATGAATGTGCAGCAGGTGACGTATAAGGGAGGTGTTTCCTATGTGGTTAACGTCCTTACCCCTACTTTTTACGGATTGACAAAGGCAACACACGGCTTGACACCTGTTGTCCTAATTTGTGGAGAAATAATTCCACACCGAAGAGTGTTTTTATTTGTATTTTTCCCAGGCATCACAATGGACTTATTCATGCCATGGACAACAACTGTCTCCCACGGTGCCTGCTTTAAACAAACCACATCACCATCAGAATCCTCATTGTCAACTTCCTCCTCAGCGGCAGCAAAACCTATAACCTCATCCTGGCGTACTTCAATAGTGACATCTTCAATTTGAATATCAGAAACTGGACTGTGGGTGCTCCTTTCAGCACTTGCAGAGGGCGTGCAAATGGTGGAAAGAGCCATCTTAGAACGCACAGTTCTTTGCTGTGCTTTTGCCAGCTTAATTCTTATCATTTTTCTAGTGGGAGGATGAGGGCTTCCATCGTCATGTGAAGCTGAACCACTAGTCATGAACATAGGCCAGGGCCTTAGCCATTCCTTGCCACTCCGTGTCGTAAAATGGCATATTGGCCAGTTTATGTTTCTTCTCAGACCATTTAAATGTATTTTTTTTGTGTGTTTTTATTGAACTTTGTCTGTTTGGATTTTACATGCCCTCTACTATCACATTGGGCATCGGCCTTGGCAGACGACATTGATGGCATTTCATTGTCTATGTCATGACTAGTGGCAGCAGCTTCAGCACTAGGAGGAAGTGGTTCTTGATCTTTCCCTATTTTATCCTCCAAACTTTTGTTCTCCGTTATTTTTCTGGAGTTATATAACACAATATGCGGCACAGGAGAGTGTACCCCTACACCACACAGGGCAAACCCTGTAAAAATTATTTTGATTAAATATTAATAATCCCTTTTGTTTGGAGTAAATAATATACAGCACAGAACAGTACCACTGGACTTATACGGCAGTACCACTGGAATTATACGGCAGTACCACTGGACTTATATGGCAGTACCACTTGACTGAATTTATATGGTAGTATCACTGGCATTACAAGACACCACCACTGTACTGATGCAGCACAACACAGCACCACTGTACTGGACTTATACAGCAGCACTGGACAGCAGTATCACTTGAATTATATGGCAGTATCACTGGATTTATACTGCAGTACCACTAAACTGGATTTATACGGCAGAATCACTGGACTTATACGCCAGTACCACTGGAATTATACTGCAGTATCACTGGATTTATATGGCAGTATCACTGGAATTATATGGCAGTACCACTGGACTTATATGGCAGTATCACTGGAATTATACGGCAGTATCACTGGTATTATACGGCAGTATCACTGGTATTATACGGCAGTACCACTGAACTTATAAGGCAGTACCACTAGATTTATAAGGCAGTATCACTGGAGTTATATGACAGTATCACTGGAATTATACTGCAGTAACACTGGACTGGATTTATACGGCATTATCACTGGACTTATACGGCAGAACCACTGGATTTATATGGCAGTACCACTGGAATTATATGGCTGTACCACTGGACTTATACGGCAGTACCACTGGTCTTATACGGCAGTATCACTGGAATTATACGGCAATACCACTGGACTAGATTTATATGACAGTATCACTGGACTTAAACGCCAGAACCACTGGAATTATACAACAGTACCACTGGACTTATATGGCAGTATCACTGGAATAATACGGCAGTACCACTGGACTTATATGGCAGTACCACTAGACTTGATTTATACGGCAGTATCATTGGATTTATATGGTAGTACCACTGGATTTATATGGCAGTACCACTGGAATTATATGTCAGTACCACTGGAATTATATGGCAGTACCACTGAATTTATACAGCAGTACCACTGCACTTATATGGCAGTATCACTGGAATTATACGCCGCAAAATAGGGTGTGTGGCTTCATTGGGATGGGCGTGGCTTCACATAAAGGGGCGTGGCATTGCAGGAAAAGACTACGTTATACCCCAGTTTTCCAACCTGCACGCCCAGACGTTAGCCACCACGGGAAAGAAAAATAATCCTGATTCATGCCCCTTACATTATATGTCATTTTTCCTCCTTATAGTAATGCCCAGTATACATTATGCCACATACTGCAATGGCCCGTAGACATTATGCCACACACAATAATGCACATGACACAATATGCACACACCATAATGCCCCCGACACATTATGCCACACACGGTAATGCCCCCGACACATTATGACAGGAATCGCAATGCCCGTTATACATTATGCTACACACTGCAATGCCCCTGATACATTATACTTATACGGCAGTATCACTGGAATTATATGCCAGTACCACTGGATTTATATGGCAGTACAACTGGATTTATACGGCAGTACCACTGGACATATATGGCAGTATCACTGGACTTATACGGCAGTGTCACTGGACTTATACGGCAGTGTCACTGGACTGGACATATACTCCAGTACCACTGGATTTATATAGCAGTACCACTGGACATATATACAGCAGTATCACTGTAATTATATGGCAGTACCTAATACCTATGGACATATACGGCAGTATCACTGGATTTACACGGCAGTACCACTGGACATATACAGTGTATCACTGGATTTAAACGGCAGTATCACTGGACTTACATGGCAGTATCACTGGAATTATAGGCAGTATCACTTGACATATACGGCAGTATCACTGGAGGACACCACCTCTGTGATTGGACTGATGCAGCACAAGACACCACAACTGGACTGATGCAGCACAACACAGCACAACTGGACTGGACTTATACAGCAGCACTGGACTTTTGGCAGCACAGGACACCACTACTGTGACTTGACTGATGCAGCACAAGACACCACCGCTGGACTGATGCAGCAAAATACAGCACCACTGGACTGGACTTATACAGCTGCACTGGACATATGGCAGCAGAGGACACCACCACTGTGACTGGACTGATGCAGCACAAGACACTACCACTGTTCTGATGCAGGACAACACAGCACCACGGCACTGGACTTATACAGCTACACTGGACATATGCCAGCAGAGAACACCACCACTGTGACTGGACTGATGCAGCATAAGACACTACACTGGACTGAGCAGTACAAGACAGCACTGGAATCAGCACTCCACTTTTCCTCCCGCACAGACACTGAGGACGGAAACACATCCTCTCGCTACACTCTCCAATTCCGGAGTGAAAATGGCGGCGACGCGTGGCTCCTTATATGGAATCCAAAACCTGCAAGAATCTGACAGAAGGATGATGAAGTTTTGCCTCGTTCTGATGTCTGAGTCAGGCAGTAAAACCCGAGCCGGGCTCGGATCCGGGCTCCGGTAGTGAAGTTCGGGAGGGGGGAAGGACTTTTAAGTTACAGCTGGTTAAACTGATTCTTTTATCTATACCAACTAATAGACTGTGATTAAGGAAGGTTTGCTGCTGTAACATCAGAACCAGTCTACCATCCCTTGCTGCTGAAACATAAATATCAGTTTACCATCAGTTTCTGTAGATTCACAGCTTACAATTATTGTATTTATTTATTTATTAACAGTTTCTTATATAGCTCAGCAAATTCCGTTGCGCTTTACAATTGGAAATAACAATAACAAACTGGGTGATAACAAACAGTCATAGAGGTAGGAAGGCCCTGCTCGCAAGCTTACAATCTATAGGGAAATAGACATGTATACACAAGGAAAGGTGCTATCTATTGCATAGTTGTTCGCCAGATTGCAAAGGTTCTTGGAGGGCTGTATGATATGGTCATACAGCAATGATGAACTGGGTTCGAGAGGAAGGGAAAGTGAAGAATGAGAATACATGTGAGGATAAGAGTGGATGCAATTTGATAGGAAGGCTTATGAAAGTTATGTGGGCGGTTCTGGAATTTGATATTCTTGCCTAAAGAGGTGAGTTTTCAGGGAACGCTTAAAGGTTTGGAGACTGGAGGAGAGTCTTATTGTGAATTGTAGGGCATTCCACAGAGTGGGTGCAGTCCGATGAAAGTCCTGCAATCGTGAGTGGGAGCGAGTAATGAGTGTGGATGAGAGACGCAGGTCTTGTGAAGAGTGAAGAGGTCGGGTTGGGAGATATTTTGACATAAGCGAAGTGATGTACGTTGGTGTAGTATGGTTAATGGCCTTGTATGTGAGTAAAAGTATTTTATATTGAATGCGGTAGAGTACAGGTAACCAATGGAAGGACTGACAGAGTGGATCTGCAGACAATGAACATCTAGCGAGGAAGATAAGCCTCGCCGCTGCATTCAGAATGGATTGTAGTGGTGAGAGTCTCGTTTTGGGAAGACCAGTTAGGAGACTATTGCAATAATCAATGCGGGAGATAATGAGAGCGTGGATTAGAGTTTTAGCAGTGTCTTGTGTAAGGTATGGTCGTATTTTGGAAATGTTTTTTAGATGCATGTAACATGATCTTGAGACAGATTGAATGTGGGGAACAAAGGACAGATCAGAGTCAAGGATGACACCTAGGCAGCGAGCTTGTAGGGTAGGGTAGATAGTCGAGTTTTCAACAGTGATAGAGATATCAGGTTGGTACCTACTATTGGCCGGTGAAAATATAATTAACTCTGTCTTTGAAATATTCAGTTTGAGATAGTGAGATGTCATCCAGGATGAAATGGCAGAAAGACATTCAGTGACACGGTCCAGTACAGATAGGAACAAGTCAGGGGAGGATAGGTAGATTTGAGTATCATCTGCATACAGATGATACTGAAATCCAAAAGAGCTGATTAGTTTACCAAGAGATGAGATATAGATAGAGAAAAGCAGAGGACCCAAGACTGAGCCTTGCGGTACTCCAACTGAAAGAAGTAGCGAAGAGGAGGTAGATTCAGAGTAGCGAACACTGAAGGAGCGATTAAATAAGTAGCATAGGAACCAAGAAAGGGCTGTGTCTTTAAGACCTAGGGATTGTAGCGTCTGTATGAGAAGAGAGTGGTCTACAGTGTCAAATGCAGCAGATAGAGTAGTGAGTAATGGCCTTTAGACTTTGTAGTGACCAAATCATTAACCACATTAGTCAGTGCTGTCTCTGAGGAATGTTGGGAACGGAAGCCTGACTGAAGTTGGTCCAACAAAGTGTATGAGTTCAGAAAGTGTGAGTCGAGTGTAGGCAAGTCTCTCAAGTAGCTTAGAGAGACAAGGGAGCTGAGAGATAGGGCGGTAGTTTGAGAGAGCATTAGGGTCAGAATTTAGTTTTTTTTTAAATGGGAGTAATCACTGCATGCTTGAAGAGTGAAGGAAAAATACCAGTATAGAGAGAGCGAGATTACAGATGTTAGTTAAGGTAGGGATGAGCCCAGAGACAGAGCTTTACTTATTTGTGAGGGTAAAGTATCAAGAGGAGAGGTAGTAGAGAAGCAGGATAAGAAGAGTGATGATACTTCATCTTCATTTGTGGGATCAAATGAAGAGAGAGTGCCAGAGGGTTCAGGTAAGGAACGGAGCAGGTCACTGGCTGCCGAAGAGCATACCATTTCATCTCGGATCTTATCAATCTTCTCCTTGAAGTAGGAAGCAAGATCCTATGCCTTGATAGTGGCTGGTGGGGTAGGTGAGGGAGGATTCAGAAGTTATTTAAATGTATTAAAGAGTCGTTTGGGGTTAGAGGCTTGAGCAGAGATAAGAGTTTGGAAATATGTTTGTTTGGCAGTGTCCAGGGCATTTCTATAAGAATGGAAGACAGTCTTATATGTGAGGAAGCATCAATGCAAAATCTTGCTATTATAAACATCAAAATCACTTTGCCACTTGTTGCTGCTACAAACATCAGATTGTAATGAAACTTCTGCTGCTTTGGCTTTAAAATCAGTTCACTGTGTATTGCTTCTACCTGTATGTCAGCTTGCCATCTATTTCTACAGACAGAAAAAATCCACAGTATGTGAATGAGGAAAAAAAAAAAAAAAACATTTTTGCCATTACAAGTCATTGTGCTACTGTGGCCTACTATTTGTTCTTTAACATAGGGGATTTATCTTTTAGGCTATGAGTATAGTTACACTTAGTGTACTGCAGGGGTTAAAGTGAGCCGGAATGGTGCGGAACTGCGTTCCGTCAGTTGCACTCGGAGACGGAACGCAGTTCTGCCTCCTCCAGCTCACCTAACCCGATGTGTTCCGGCACCGCAGGGAGATGCCGGACGCCCGCTGAGATTGTGTTACCAGCGGGCGCCCGGCTTTCTCTCCACAGTGGAAGCCGGCGGCGGGAGCTCACTACTGAGCTCCGGCTTCCGGCTCTGTCAGTGCGCGCTATGGGAGAGACGGCATGACGTCTCTGTCATAGTGCTAGGGAGCCGGACGCCAGAAGGATCACAGCGGTCGGACGTGGGAGACGGGCTTGGTAAGTATAGTGTGTTTTTTTCAAGTGTGTTAGCGGCGCGTCTACCGGGGGCAAGCTACACTGGGGGCAAGATACGGGGGGGGGCAAACTACAAGGGGTAAACTACTGGGGGCAAACTACAGGGGCGCATTGTTATTGGGGGCAAACTACTAGGGTCATAACTACAGAGTCTAAACTACTGTGGGCATTAATATTTGGGGGCTAAACTACAGGGGGCATTACTACAAGGAGTCTAAATAACTAGGGGCATTACTACTTGGGGCAAGCTACAGGGGCAAACTACAGGGGCGCATTACTACTGGCGACATAACCACAGGGGCTAAACTACTGGGGGCATTACTACAAGGAGTCTAAATAACTAGGGGCATTACTACTTGGGGCAAGCTACAGGGGCAAACTACAGGGGCGCATTACTACTGGCGACATAACCACAGGGGCTAAACTACTGGGGGCATTACTACTTGGGGGCTAAACTACAGGGGGGCTAAACTACAAGGGGGCATTACTACTGGGGACAAGCTACTGGGGGCAAACTACAAGTGGGCAAACTACAGGAGCGCATTACTACTGGGGGCATAACTACAGGGGCACATTACTACTGGGGCATTACCACTGGGGCATTACTACTGGGGGCATAACTACAGGGGCATTACTACATGGGAGCTAAACTACAAGGGGGCAAACTACAGGGGCTAAACTACTGGGGACAAGCTACTGGGGGCAAACTACAAGTGGGCAAACTACAGGCGCGCATTACTACTGGGGGCATAACTACAGGGGCACATTACTACTGGGGCATTACTACTGGGGCATTACTACTGGGGGCATAACTACAGGGGCATTACTACATGGGGGCTAAACTACAAGGGGGCAAACTACAGGGGCTAAACTACTGGGGGCATTACTACTTGGGGCAAACTACATGGGCCTAAACTACAGTGGCTAAACTACTGGGAGCTAAACTATTGGGGGCATAACTGCAGGGGCTAATCTACAGGGGGCATTACCACTTGAGGCTAAACTACATGGGGCAAAATACAGGAGGACTAATCTACAGGGGCTAAATTACTGGGGGTATTACCACTGGGAGGCTAAACTAAAGTGGGGGTAAACTACTGGGGTCATATTTGCACAGGCATTGCCACTGGGGGCTAAACTACTGGGGGCATAACTACTGGGGCTAAATGACTGGGGGCATTACTGCAGGCGACATTACTACGGGGGGCAATTCTACACAGGGGTATTACCATTAAGGGCGTTACTAATGGGGGCACTACTAATGAGGGCATTGTAAAGGGGGCACTTCATAAGGGGCATCACTCCTTGGGACATAAGGGGCACTACTACTTGGGGCATTGCATAAGGGCACCACTACTATGGGCTCTATATAAGGGGCACTACCACTGTAGGCACTACCAGTACAGTGGACATTGCATAAGTAGCACTACTACTGTGGTCATTGTAAAAGGGGCGCTACTACTGTGGGCATTGTGTATTACGGGGTGCTACTACTGTGAGCATTATGTGTATTAGGGGTGCTACTACTGTGGGCATTATTACTATTGTGTGTCTACACCCCCTTTATTTTTGAGACCACGCCCCTTTTTGGGGTGCGCACCTATGGCGCCCGCAATACTTTTATTACATGGGTGTTGGGGGGGGTTGAGTTCTACCACCTCTCTAGGACCACTTTAAACACTGGTGTACTGTAATGATATATACATTTATACTGGCTGGTGTTTTATTGTACAGGATGAGTATCCCATATCCAAATATTCCGAAATACGGAATATTCTGAAATTTTTTGAGTGAGAGTGAGATAGTGAAACCTTTGTTTTCTGATGGCTCAATGTACACAAACTTTGTTTAATACACAAAGTTATTAAAAATATTGTATTAAATGACCTTCAGGCTGTGTGTATAAGGTGTATATGAAGCATAAATGAATTGTGTGAATGTACACACACTTTGTTTAATGCACAAAGTTATTAAAAATATTGGCTAAAATTACCTTCAGGCTGTGTGTATAAGGTGTATATGTAACATAAATACATTCTGTGCTTAGACTTGGGTCCCATCGCCATGATATCTCATTATGGTATGCAATTATTCCAAAATACATAAAAATCCGATATCCAAAATACTTGTGGTTCCAAGCATTTTGGATAAGGGATACTCAACCTGTATTCACTGGCATTTCTATAATGGGTGCAGTTTGTGTGGTGCACACGGGCCCCTGAGTCCAGAGGGGGCCCCCACCGCACACACTGCACTCATTTTTAAAATACTCACCCCTCCAAAGTGCAGCTCCGGCATCCGCAGTGCTGTTAGAACACAGTGAAAATGGCCCAGCGGCCATTCTCTCAGAGATCTGCGCATGCACATTGGTCAGACTCTACAGCGTTCCGGGCAGAGAGGAGGGGGCCCGACGGAAGAAGCTGGAAACGGGCCTCCTCCTCTCTTAAAACGCCCCTGCCTGTATTTATGTTTTTTATTATGTGGAAATTTCAAAGGTACTGATGGACAGTGCTTTAGCTAGTTTTTTGAGGGTTAAGCAATCCCTCTAATCTGAAAGCAGCAAACAATCAGGTGATTTGCAATGAGAATTAATTGACGCTAGGTTTTTATGTTCTTTTCTCCATTGCACAAAGGAGGTTACAAACATCTACTGCAAATGCATAAAATAATATTAAAAAGAAACTATAGAGAAAAAAAATCAATCATAGAAATAGATAGGAAGGGAGAGAGAGCGAAATGGGGAAGAGAAAGAGAGCTCTTGCTCTCTTTCTCTTCCCCATTTCGCTCTCTCTCCCTTCCTATCTATTTCTATGATTGATTGAGAACAATAGAGAGAGGGATGAGAACAAGAGAGAGAGAGAGAGACAGACAGGTGAGGACAAGAGAGAGAAAAGTGAGGATGAGGGAGAGAAATGAGAACAAGAGAGAGCTGAGGATAAGAGAGAGAGAGAGAGAGAGAGAGAGAGAGAGAGAGAGAAAGAGGGTAGGATGAGAGAGATGCAAGGAAAAGAGAGAGAAAGACGTGAAGACCAAAGTGAGAGAGGTAAGGACTAGAGAATGTGAGAAGACAAGAAAGAAAAAGAGAGAGAGAGAGAGAGTCAAGTCAGGGCAAATACTAGTACAGTATCCCTTATCCAAAATTCAAAATCCCACACCTGTACTGCTTAAACGCATTATTCATCAGTAGTGTCCAGCACTGTCCCTGCGCTGCTCCCTAGGGTATAGACAGTCAGCTGTGGGGGAAAGGACCAGACAAAGGTATAGTATGTACACCTGTACTCACCCTGGCAGTAGGCCGGCATACATATCTCATTTCCCCTGGATGATAGTGGGGTCTTCCAGGCTGCTCCTGTCTCCGTGCAGTGCTGATGTTGCAGCTGCTGCTCTCTCAAATCTCCAGCAGTGCTGTTCATAGGCAGTCAGAGCTCATCCCCACCTTCCTGTGACATCCTATTGTCAAAGTCGAAAAATATTGTAGTTCACAATGCCTTGTACTAACCGCAATGCACATGCCCGCTGCTCGTGCATTCAGTCTGCTGTGCGTGCACATGTCCGCAAATTGCGTACACTCGCTCCGGCGATTACGCCCGGTATATGCGTATTTACGGTAGAGTTTATGAGCTTGTAGCGGGCGACTCGTTTATAGCATAGTTAACTCATATAGTGCGTTTTGTAGATAATATTCCCCTTAATAATGTCTGCGAGTATGATTAGTGTAAATAGTTGATGGACATGGGAATTCCTCTTTGCATGATATGAAGGGTCGGGCAAAGGTTGAACGGTGGTGTCTAGTATCTAACTGAAGAGTATTTTATTAGAAACATTCCGGTGTTGGTTAGGAAGAGATTAATCGCTCCTGCGTATAGTTATGTCTATAAGAAGTTTATGGACATTTACTATATTTGCAGTTCATTATCCATGCGGCGGGAATCCTGTGGATACCTCCCACCTGATCAGTTTGAAATAGTCACAGCCCACCTGTTCAAATCCACCTATGACCTTTTGTTATAATGCGGAGACACATTCCTGTGTCCAATGAACAATGAGATTGTAGGGACCATTGTATTGTACTGTATGTTGTGTATAAAAAGGCCACTGTCCCCTGACCGGCCAGTACTCTCTCTCATCAACATTTATCTGTCAGATAATTGGAGGACTGGATCCGGTTGCGCTAGCGAGTGTTCCCCCGTATGGTATGTTCTCTGTGGCCACTTTGTTACCCGTTTAATGTATGCCATTCATTCTCATTCTATGTATTTGTGTTTTCGATCGTTCGCTATTGTTTATATTTCTTTTATGTTATTCTGTTTAGTTATTAATGTTAGGTCTGTAGTGTATAAGCTGTAACTGTTTTCTTTTCCCTTTTTACATACTAAAATCATCTAAGAAGGTGTTGGAACCTCACTAAGTGTTGTGTGTTTCACCATTTATTACTAAGGGTTTCTGAGCATCTCAATCGCTCAAACAGCTTGCTTAATAACAAGGTTAACCAGTGTTACATCATTGCAGTATCTCAATACTAAGATTTACAGTATAAGCATACTGTTATGAGCCACGGCTGTGGCTCATTTCCATTTTTGCACTTTGGTTATGTATTTTATGTTATACTTCTGTTCATGTTCCCCGTGGGTGTCATGGGGTGCTCGGAGCTCACCCTTAAGGAGGGGATACTGTTATGAACCACAGGTAGTGGTTCATTCCTATTTTATGTTTATAAAGTTGTCTTGCATGCCAGGATTTCCCGTTGCTCTGTTTTAGAATACTCTTGTCTGCAGCCGCTGGTGAGTCTGTGTAATTGCAGCTTGTTCCCATGTGTTCAGCCTCACCTGGCTGCTAATTGCATCTTGTCAGTTTGGAGTCATGCAACAGGGCAGCTGCATGAAATTATTAATTAGGCCTCTCTGTTATATGCTGGCTGACTGCAATTCACAGACACTGGTGATATTTCTAAGTTTACAGTCTGCTTGAGTTCTGAGCTTGTTCCTGCCAGTTCCTGAATTCCTGTTTCAGTCCCTGTGTCGATTCCTGTGTCTGATCCCGTGTCCTGCCGTTAAGCGTTCCTGTCCTGAAGTCCAGTGGCTTTGCCTGTGCCTGGTCAAGTTTCTGGCTTCTTGGTGTCCACCGGTCTGTCGTTTGGGATTCTGCCTGTCCTCCAGTTCTGAGAGTCTGTGCCGGCAGCATTGGAGGTTCCTGTCCGTTTGCCAGTATTCATACCGGTTCCGTGAGTAGCGTCTCTGCCGCGTCCGTCGGCCTAGGCCGCTGTATTCTGTTATTTCTGTCACTGGTGTTTTGCAGAGGGTTCTGCTTATGCTGTCACCGCCGGTACACAAAAGTATTGTGTCGGCGTGTGGTCAGCATTTCCTTTGTTGTTCTTTTCCTTTGGCGGCAAGCCGCACATACATTTAGTTTTAGGCTAGTTAGTAGCCCCTGGCTTTGGTTGTTTCAGTAAGAGGGCCCCTTGTTATCACCCTGTCTCGGTACACTCTTTGTCTCTCATTAAGACCTGAGGGGGCATCGAAGTTGGGCAGACGTAATCCGCCCTTCAAACGCGGCTGCCATGGGCTCAAGCAACCATAGTCTCGCAAGAGTGTACTGACAGCACGGGCGAGACAACGGAGATAGGGCGCCAGGGGCTATTCACTTTCCATTCCCCTTTCCCAGCATTACGTCCTGGTGCTCTGGACTCACTTCATAACATCTCCCTTGTTCTGAGCACCAGGAACCTAACACATACTTTGTGTTTAAGGTTTAAAAGGTTATTATCTGTGTGTACGCTCGCTGTGTGTATTCCGTACACCCAGCGCAGCGTGTGTACATAACTTGTGTACCACGTGCGAGGTCTTTATACGCAAATAGCGTACAAAGTGCGTAGCACGTGCACGTGGTTTAGCGGCCATTACGGCTCCACGGTATTAGTATATAGCTTATGTAAAAGGTAAATATTTAGCTTTATCAATTGGGGACTCGTCCGGTCCACCTCATATCCGCAGTCAGGCGAAAACGCGCAGACTTTATCGATCAGCAAAGGGCGGAAAGGTAGCATCCAGTAGTGCTGATCGGATGTGCGTCTGCGTCTGCTTCTCTTGGTTTGTAGGGATGCTGGTGAGATCCGAGGAAGGTAAGAACATACAGCTATTGTTTTAAATCTGTTTTAAGTTTCGGTTTGGCGCCAATTGCGCACACAACACACGTGCACACACACCTGCATTTTTCATTTGTGTATTCTCGCATAGTCACTCTCTTGTTGCCATTAGAATTGATTGTTAGACACGTGCTGAGGAAATTTGGTGCTATTTAGTTGATATTATAAAGAATAATATTTAAGGGAATAATTGTAAAGGACACGCACACAGCATAGCAAATACTGTGTGGTGTTCGGTAAGCGATTATAGTTGAACATCGTTTACATTTATAGAAGCGTGTTATTTGCGTTACTGTGAGCGTATCTGGCCTTTTGCATACGTGTCTCGGGCAACGTGCGATATTACGTACGCAAACGCAAAGGCCTACACACGTGGCGTGTTTACACAACGCAGTGTGCGGATACGCCCACTAAATTCAAATCACACGATAACATTGTTTTAGTGTGGGCGGTATAGTAGCCACGCGATAATAGCACAAGTTTGTTCAGTTTCCAAAAGTTTTAGTTTAAAAAATACCTTTTTCTATTGCAAAACCCGGGGATTGAACTGTCTGCCTGAATGAAAGTAATTTCTGTACAGAAAAAAAAAAAAATCAGAGTGCATATGAATGAACAGGAGTGAGTGTGCAAATAAAGGTATTCTTTTTGTGAACCCAGAAATCGGGATCCCGTCGGAGACCACATCAGGTGAGTGGACACTTGGTGGCGTGGGATTGGCTTGCTCACGTTAACATTGTATAAGGTAAAGGAGCAAGTAGTATCCGCAGATAAAGAGGACTGTGAAGGTTAAGAAAGCGCAGCCCCGGGGGTTAGCGTAGTACCCATATAGGCCCGTTCAATATAACGCTCCGGCTAAAGGTTTCGCAGCCTAAACAATCGATTCCATTGGTCGCTTGGCGAATAAGTAATAGGTACTTATACTCAGTGCGACTGGACCGCACGCTACTGTGTACATTAGTTAGTTCACCTTGATACCTACCAAAATTTGCTGTGGGATCATAGACGCTATTTGTACATTTTAACGTGATTTGTGTAGATTTTTGTTATTTTAAGGGAGTTTCGCTGTTCACTCAGGAAATCTCCAACAACTAATATTTACTGGGAAGGGTAGCATACTCCCACACGCCCCAGTAAATAGAGGTTACTAAAAGATCCCGAGATTGGGTACGACCAGTGGTGGGCACATTGCTGGAATTCGTATTGGCCAATAGGGGCGTGAGTGGGTGAAGGCACTCATTGAACTTTCACCGTCGCCTTATCTCTGGGAACTTGGTTTGTTTTGTAAGAATTTGCTGAGACAGCAATATCTGCAAATAATGGGGGCCAGTTGCTCAAGTAAGGGACGACCAACAAGGGTTCACGTTGGTATTGGTTGGCCCAAAGGGTCAGCACGGTATATAATGTGTGAGAAATATGGATCACACACACAGGTATTATGCAAAGAATGGGAACGAATGACTGAGGATGATGGAGAACAGTTCCCCAGGGTGGGCAGTTTGAATCCTGAAGTATTGCAAAATCTAAGAAAAAGGATATGTCTAATAAAATCTGCAAAACAGAGGATTAGGCATTATGATTGTTTACAGGTATGGCAACAGGAGAGTGAAATACAACAGGAATTAGCTCAAAGAGCTAATTCAAACCCTGGCAGAAATCTGATAGCAACGGCACCACCACCGTATATAGTAGGGGAAAAAGTGGCTGCAGAGAATGGCATACGGTTATACGAAAAGAGTGCACTTAACAAATGTATTAGTGATAAGAGTAAAATGAATGCTAATGTTGATGCTAATGCTAACCCGTGCAAGTTGTATCCCGTTTTAAACTTCCCTCAGGAATGCGACCAGGAAGATGAGCCCACTACGATTTCAGCTCTCTCTCTCTAGCGGCCACCATAAACGATACTCCAGTGGGCACAGCCCAACCAGTAAGAGCGGCAGCGAAGGCCCATAGTGCAGGGACAGGTGAGGTTGTGTCTACAGGTAAGTACAGCACTGTACAATATGCTGAAACTGTTACACCACACACTGTAGAATCAACCCAGATTGATCTTAATCCTGTTAGAGTGATAGCGGTTCCCAATGGGAAGACCGACACAAATGGAGTCACACCCATCAGGAATATTGCAATGCATTGTCCCTGGTCTTGGGCAGAATTAAGAACAATTTTGTCTGAATTTCCCAATCCCAGAAAAGATCTAGCTGCATGTCAAAGGTTCATTAAGGCCCTAGGTAACTCCACTGAACCCAACAACAAAGATTGGCGGACACTACTGCGGGCATGTCTGCCCTCTAGCATTGACCCTGTGAAATTCATCACGGATTGTAAATTGGATGCAGAGGTAGCCCTTACTGACGAGTACAATCAGGAAAATTTTAAACAAATCAATATGCAGTTAGGAGTATATTTCCCAGCCGTTGTAAAATGGAACAAAATTTTATCCATTAAGCAAATGGAAGGGGAAACTGCTTCTGATTATTTCCACCGGGCACTGGAGGAAATGGCTAGATATACTGGGATCGTGGACATTGAGGCAAATGTACATCATAGAGAGGTAGCGGTGTCCGTATTAATGGACGGTTTAAAGGAAGTATTAAGGAATAGGGTACAAACCACTCAACCTAACTGGAGAGGTATGTCGGTGGCCGCCTTAGGAGAGACTGCTGTTGGGCATGACAGGAACATCACAAGACGCAGGGAGTCACTGGGTGATAAGCTGATGGCCATAAGTATCCAAGCCCTTACAACAAGGCCGCCTCAGTTTAAATCTCAGACCCCTGGTGGTAAGCCGTATATGGTAAAATGTTACAATTGTAACAGGGAAGGACATTTTGCACGTAATTGCACCAATAGAAACTCACATAATGTATATCGACCCCCTAGACCAGAGCATGACACACAGTATTGCACACGTAGATGGGAGCAGGGACCGCAGAGGAGGAGTGATGAGCCACACGCAGGGGAAACTAGGAGGTACCCACCAAAAAGAGACTGGCAGATCTCTGAAAATTCCCAGTTACCCCCCTCACATATTGTAGCAACCAATGCGCTGCGGGAAGGTCTCAATTTACAATAGGGGTGGGGCCACACCTGTAGTCTGCAGCCAGTGAAATTAATTGCGAGCCTTGGAAGTGAACCCGAGGTCACAATTGATGTAGCTGGTAGATCTCTACCTTTCCTTGTAGATACGGGGGTGGCCAAGTCAGTGTTAAATTCAACAGTGGGTATGAAGACCACTGGTAAGACAATTCCAGCCATGGGAGTAACGGGAGTAGTACAATACTACCCGTTAAGCAAACCAGCAGAGATTACGATAGGGCCTTTACAGACTAAGCATTCCTTTCTGCTGGCTGCATCGGCTCCGATTAATCTACTTGGTAGAGATTTACTGTGCAAGATGGGATGTGTCATATATTGTACTCCTGAAGGTGTATTCTTAGATATACCTGAGAATCACGCTCAGGAAGTGCAGGATATGTTAGACACCCCACAAAAGTTAATGACGCATACTGCTGTTACAGATAGATGTCCGTCCAAGGTAGAGGAAATGATTTCCCAGATACCGGAATCACTTTGGATCAAGGATGGACAAGACACTGGATGGATGGCAAATGTAGCTCCTGTAGTAGTTCAAGTAAAAGATGGTAGGATAGCTCCAAAAATCCCACAGTATCCTCTGAAGCCAGAGGTGGAGTTAGGAGTTTACCCAGTAATAGAGCGCTTGCTACAACAGGGCATTCTGGTTAGAACGTCCAGCACTGCCAATAGTCCCATCTTCCCTGTTAAAAAGAGTGGGGGGAGGGGTTACAGGCTAGTGCAGGATCTAAGGGGGATCAACAAAATAGTTGAGAGCCAATTCCCCGTAGTACCAAATCCAGCTGTCATCCTTATGCAAATTCCTCCCACTGCGAAATTTTTCACTGTAATTGACCTCTGCTCCGCCTTCTTCTCGGTACCTCTGCACCCTGACAGCCAATATTTGTTTGCATTTATATATATAGGAGTACAGTACACCTGGACTCGTTTACCACAAGGTTTCATCGACAGCCCAAGTATTTCCTCGCAGGCTTTGCATGATTGTTTACAATCCTTTCAACGTGAGAGCGGATCAATATTAATACAGTATGTAGACGACTTACTGCTGT
This sequence comes from Pseudophryne corroboree, assembly GCF_028390025.1. Classification (NCBI taxonomy): domain Eukaryota; kingdom Metazoa; phylum Chordata; class Amphibia; order Anura; family Myobatrachidae; genus Pseudophryne; species Pseudophryne corroboree. Next base: position 686,463,473 of record NC_086449.1, read on the forward strand.
GTTCTGATTCACTCGAATCGTCCTTGAGAGACACGAAACAGCTTCTGTTTCATCTTTCTGATATAGGACACAAGGTTTCAAAGGACAAGTTGCAATTATGCCAAACCAAGGTAAAATATTTGGGGCATTGTTTGACACAAGGACTGAGACACCTCACCACTGATAGAGTACAGGCAATTCATGACATGACCCTGCCACAAACTCAGCAACAGATTCGCACGTTCCTAGGAATGTGTGGGTACTGTCGTAACTGGATCCCAGGATTTTCCATACTAGCCCTACCTTTGCAGGAGATGGTCTCATCAAACAAACCAGATTGGATTTCGCACACAGATGAGTCCGAACTGGCATTTGAGAGACTCAAGCAGTGCCTAACGCAGGCACCAGCATTAGGTATGCCAGATTATGGGAAACCCTTTGAACTGTACATTACAGAAAATGCTGGATGTGCGGCAGGTGTCTTAACCCAGAAGCACGGTGATGCCAGCAGGTCGGTAGCCTACTACAGCGCTCAGCTAGGCACGGTAGCGCGATCCCTCCCCACATGCTTGCGAAGTGTTGCAGCGATAGCATTGCTAGTAAGTAAAAGCGAAGATGTAGTGCTAGGACACAACCTTACAATTCATACACCTCATGCAGTGTCAGCCTTATTAAATTCTGTCCAAACCAGACACGTCTCATCTGCACGGTTTACAAGGTGGGAATTAGCACTAATGGCCCCTGTAAACATCACCATAAGGAGATGCAGCGCACTAAATCCTGCAACGTATCTCCCAGGTGTGCCTGGACAGGCACAAAGGGTGGGGGATGAGAATGATGGCGAAGGAGGATTTAGTACAGACACTGACTCACATGATTGTATGGAATATTTGACCCAAAATTTCACGGCAAGGCCTGACATCAGTGACAATCCACTAGAAGGTGTAGATTTTACTTTCTACACTGACGGTAGTTGTCACAGACAGATGGACTCGGGAGACTTGTGTACTGGATACGCAGTCGTAGATGACAAAGGTACCATAGAAGCGGAACCCCTGGGCCCACCTCACTCAGCACAAGTTGCTGAGCTGGTTGCCCTAACCAGAGCGTGTGAATTGGCTAAAGGTAAGTCAGCCAATATCTACACGGATTCTAGGTACGCCTTTGGAGTAGTTCATGATTTCGGGGCCCTATGGCACCTCAGAAATTTCATGACGGCAGCTGGCACACCCGTGGCACATGCAACCCACATCAAAAGACTTTTAGCAGCAATACAAGAACCTGACAGAGTGGCTGTTATCAAGTGTAAAGCCCACACATACAGCCAAGACCCAGTGTCACTTGGTAACAGCCGAGCAGACGAAGCTGCTAAATCAGCAGCCAGTACCCACATGCAGACAGACACCACACAACTGATGGTATTTAATACTGTAAACACACAAAAATTGTGTGAAATGCAAAATTTGTGTTCACCACAAGAACAGGCAGTTTGGAGGTCAAAAGGATATGGCCAGGAGTCCTCAGGACTCTGGACAGATGGTCAGGGTAAGCCAGTGGCACCCAGAGCATACCTTCCAAGTCTAGCGGAAGCGGCACATGGGCTGACTCATCTAGGCAAAGAAGGAATGTGTAAGTTGGTAAGAGCCTATTGGTGCGCGCCAGGATTTTCTTCCCATGCGGGTAAAAGAGCGATGACATGTCTCACCTGCTTGAGGAAGAATATCGGAAAGGCAATACCAACAGAGCCATCCCATATCCCTCCTACAGATGTCCTTTCCAGGTAATACAAATTGATTTCATACAATTACCACCCTGTAGAAATGTAAAGTATGTATTGGTTTGTATTGATGTATTTTCGAATTGGGTAGAAGCATTCCCCGCTGCCACAAATACCGCTGTGTTTACTGCAAAGAAAATTGTGCAGGAATTTGTGTGCAGGTACGGTATCCCTAGGATAATTGAAAGCGATAGGGGTACCCATTTTACAGGTGAAGTCTTTCAGGTAATGTGTAAATTAATGGGAATTAATAGTAAGTTGCATACTCCGTATCGCCCCCAGGCGAGTGCGAAAGTGGAAAGAGTAAACAGCACTATTAAGAACAAGTTGAGCAAAGTGATGGCTGAAACAGGATTGTTGTGGCCGGAAGCTTTGCCAATTGTATTGTACAGCATCAGAACCACTCCCAGGTCCCCTCTTAATCTATCTCCCTTTGAGATACTGTTTGGTCGACAACCCCATGTAATGATTGACCCCCAGGATGATTTGAAATGTAACAATGAAGTAACTGTAAAGTATCTGGTTAAGATGAGCAAGCAGTTAAGGAATCAAAATGACAATCTAAAGCTAGTGATTCCTGATCTGCCAGACAGTAATTGTCATGACATTGAACCTGGGGATTATGTAATGATTCAAAACTTTCTACGCTCAGGTTGCCTTATTGACAGATGGGAAGGACCATATCAAGTCTTATTGACCAGCACGACAGTGTTAAAGGTTGCCGAGAGAGAGACTTGGGTCCATTCATCTCACTGTAAGAAGGTCGCTGACCCAGAGAGGTCCCGTGACAAAGAACAGACGGTAGAGGAAATTGTATCACTAGAGTGTCTGTTCCACGAAGGTTGAGACGGCACCCGAGCACTGAAAACAATAAGATCGGAGGCGGTTGTCGAGCCGGATTTCTTTTTCCCTTTTGTTATTTTCTCCAGTTCCCATCTCCCTCCTATTCTCCTCCCCCCTTCTTATTCTTCTCCTTTCCCTCCTCTAAGATGGACTTGCCCCAAGAGACTGTGTTCCGGATTTTCCTGTTGGCCCTGTTGTTGACCAGAGCAGTCTGTTTCGGTGAGAGTACCAGAGAGGCCAAAGAGGGATCTGGAGTGGGATCTGATGATCAGGATGGAGGCGTAGAATTCCAAGAGCAACACAATCACCGAGCAAAGGCGAGTATCAGAAAACGATCTGGTAGCCATGTTATTAATAGACATTGTGAAGGATTGTTAGCTGAAGAGAATTGTATCTGTAGGAATTGTGACAACATAGTTGAGGACGGTTGCATCAAGGAATGTCAGTCCCGTTTTAATATCAACATGGACCGGCATCCATTGAGTGACTATCACTCATTAGTGGGTAAAGTGTTAAATCAGACAGACTGTTGGGTGTGCTCACAAGTACCTCAAGGTCATAGAAAGTCAGGACTAGTGCCATATCCTTTAACGATAGATGAGGTACTTGAGTTAAGGGGTGGGAGACCGGTGGACAAGAGATTTAATATTTCTAGTCCTCCTAGTTTGAAGCTCCACCAATACCATGTAGATAGGTCCCTAATATGTTTTAACATTTCCAATCCCCGAAAGCCGGGAAATTGGGAGGTGTCATGGAACAACCAAACCATGACATTTTCACACAGAGCCGACAGAATGCCCATAGATTCAGAGCTTATACGCCAAATAGCCAACAGTGGAAGATATTTCCAATATAGGTACACCCTAGGAAGTAGGCCCATGCGAGTTGGAGAAGTATCACCAGGATACTGTGCACATGTCATACAGCCTGATACGTGTACTAGACAAATGAAAGAGTTAGGGATAGGACTGTTCTCATGGAAGGTTTGTAATATGGTTATGTCATTTTCTATACCATATGTTCTCCCCGATGATTCATATTTTATATGTGGGAGAAAGGCGTATAAGTGGCTTGCCCCAAACTCAGTGGGATTGTGTTACATTGGAAAAGTGTTGCCAGAAATAATGACCATTACCCATAACAAAATGAAAGACATTCACCGCAGTGCCCAAGCTCCTTACACTCACACTCATTACGAACACATTGTAAAGAGACACCTTGTAGATAGGACAGAGCATGCAGCCTCTGATTTGATCCACGAATCCACCGGGATTCAATTCCTACTCGCGTTAGATATCACCCGTACCGCCAGAGGAGTTATAAATTATAGGTATATAACTGCGCTAGCGAACCTGTTAGATAATATCACCGAGATGTATGATGACACCTTCAGGTCTACTGGGAGAGAATTGCAAGCTTACAAAACGGAACTGGTACAGCACAGGATGGTTCTAAATTACCTCACAGCAGTGACAGGAGGGTATTGTGTCACCCTAGCAACTCAGTATGGTGTGAAATGTTGTACATATATCACAAACAGCACTGAGGACCCAACAGAGGTCATAGATCAAAAGATGGACGATATCTTGCAATTGAAGTGGGAGTTCCGAAGGAGGCACAACCTAACCCTTGCCTCTGTGGGTAATGAACTAACCGGCTGGGTATCATGGTTGAACCCACGAAATTGGTTCTCAGGTTTAGGAGAATGGGCTCAAAATGTTATCGTTACTGTAGGGAAGTTCCTCCTATGTATCCTAGGAGTTGTCATAATGATTGGTCTGATATTCAGATGTGTTCGGATTTTAACAAATTGCAAGCGTAGTACCAAATTGATGAGTCTGAGGAGTGAGGGCATTGTGACAACAACTAATTTAATTTATGACCCGTCAATCGAGACAATGTTGTGATAAAATGTGATTCCACGGTCCGTTTCTTTCACCCGTTTCTCCTTTGATTTTCTCCGAGGTACCAAGAGATCCGCCTGGAAGAAGAATTTGATGACCTTTTATACAAGACCACTGATGAACTGTGTCACAAACACCTAACAAGCTTTTAGAGACTGTAATTCTTTTTATGGACACTTGAAGAAGCTTTTTGTTTTACCAAAAAACCTTAAAGCTACAGTAAAGATACGACAATCCGGACAAGACATCAGACAAGACATCAACAAGACCCCAATCGGCGAACACATACATAAACATATGACTGCATTTATAACGCATGTTTCTTATCTTCATCTCTACAACCTCCAGGTAGTACCCCACATAGTCGACAGGTGATTTTCACATATTAGCACTCACATATTCTCCCTCTTCATGTATCGTCAACTAATGTGCACCCAATTTGTTGGAACTAAAAAGCCGGAAAGAGCTCGGTAGAGTTTGACAGCCCATCCACAGACCCTTGATACGGGATAAGAAGGATTCAATGTATACTTCGCAATACCTCGAAGCTTGATTTAGAACACGTACAGCACGATGATACATGACCCCTCAGACATGGATCTCATACACACATGCTTTTACTATCTCACTAGGTCATATCTTTCTCACCTTCTCCTCTCCTCCCTCTACCCAATCATAATAAGGTATTCCATGATGACATATATATTTTTCTGTTTGAATTGTTTAGAAAGTGGCAGTTATTGGTGACTGCCAAAGGGTGGACTGTCAAAGTCAAAAATATTGTAGTTCACAATGCCTTGTACTAACCACAATGCACATGCCCGCTGCTCGTGCATTCAGTCTGCCGTGCGTGCACATGTTCGCAAATTGCGTACACTCGCTCCGGCGATTACGCGCGGTATATGCGTATTTACGATAGAGTTTATGAGCTTGTAGCGGGCGACTCGTTTATAGCATAGTTAACTCATATAGTGCGTTTTGTAGATACTATTCCCCTTAATAATGTCTGCGAGTATGATTAGTGTAAATAGTTCATGGACATGGGAATTCCTCTTTGCATGATATGAAGGGTCGGGCAAAGGTTGAACGGTGGTGTCTAGTATCTAACTGAAGAGTATTTTATTAGAAACATTCCGGTGTTGGTTAGGAAGAGATTAATCGCTCCTGCGTATAGTTATGTCTATAAGAAGTTTATGGACATTTACTGTATTTGCAGTTCATTATCCATGCGGCGGGAATCCTGTGGATACCTCCCACCTGAGCAGTTTGAAATAGTCACAGCCCACCTGTTCAAATCCACCTGTGACCTTTTGTTATAATGCGGAGACACATTCCTGTGTCCAATGAACAATGAGATTGTAGGGACCATTGTATTGTACTGTATGTTTTGTATAAAAAGGCCACTGTCCCCTGACCGGCCAGTACTCTCTCTCATCAACATTTATCTGTCGGATAATTGGAGGACTGGATCCGGTTGCGCTAGCGAGTGTTCCCCCGTATGGTATGTTCTCTGTGGCCACTTTGTTACCCGTTTAATGTATGCCATTCATTCTCATTCTATGTATTTGTGTTTGCGATCGTTCGCTATTGTTTATATTTCTTTTATGTTATTCTGTTTAGTTATTAATGTTAGGTCTGTAGTGTATAAGCTGTAACTGTTTTCTTTTCCCTTTTTACATACTAAAATCATCTAAGAAGGTGTTGGAACCTCACTAAGTGTTGCGTGTTTCACCATTTATTACTAAGGGTTTCTGAGCATCTCAATCGCTCAAACAGCTTGCTTAATAACAAGGTTAACCAGTGTTACATCATTGCAGTATCTCAATACTAAGATTTACAGTATAAGCATACTTTGTGTTTAAGGTTTAAAAGGTTATTATCTGTGTGTATGCTCGCTGTGTGTATTCCGTACACCCAGCGCAGCGTGTGTACGTAACTTGCGTACCACGTGCGAGGTCTTTATACGCAAATAGCATACAAAGTGCGTAGCACGTGCACGTGGTTTAGCGGCCATTACGGCTCCACGGTATTAGTATATAGCTTATGTTAAAAGGTAAATATTTAGCTTTATCAATATGTTAGCATGCACTGCAGCCAACAGGGATAGTCACAGAGGCAGAAGCCCGTCCCCTCCAACACTGAAGGTTCTGCCTCCTATCTCCCAGTGCTGCAGAGTGAGTGAGAGTCCAAGGGATTAAAAACAGCAGCCTCCAGCGGTGTCCAAGGGTTTTAAAAACAGCAGCCACCAGTGGGGTGTTGCTATTTGCGTGGCTGTTTAGTTCAGCGGGGGTGGGGGGTGTATTGGCCATGGTCCCTTAGAATCCTTGTTTCATTGACCCCATACCCTATTACCTCTGGTAGTAACTTTTGAATACTGCCTGCTCTATTTATTCACATTCTCTGTAAGTGAATATAAGTCCATAAAATGTCCTACATTGACTTTCCACAACATAAATGCAAGCCCTGAAACCCAACGCATTTCATGCACCTCTGCATTTGGCTTGCAGTGTGCCAATGGGTATCCAGCCTAACGTTTCAGCAACAACCACTTTCTCACATTTTATATCCAACATTTTTCACCTTCTTAATGAAAGATAAAGCTTAAAATGATGTGCATGATGTACAATAGTTGGTTCACTCTAAAGAGAGGACCAATTAATAGATGAATATGATTAAACTAAAATCAATTATAATGATTTGAGCTAAATAAGTCCCTTTATCAAGGAGTTTATAGTCTATATGGATATTGGCTTAATGCAGTTTGAAATACTTGAAGTTATTATTTGAATTACCGTACCTAAACGTTAGCAAACTGTCTATGCTAGTGAGTAAATTAAGAATGACTACTTATAATATTCAGCAGGGTTAAAGAAGAAATTAGTCAATTATACTTTACACAGAGCCAGCTGGCACAAAAACACTGTTGCTGCAAACATTATTTCTAGTGCCAATGGATTAGATTCAAAAGTGCAACCTCATCTGTTGATTAAAAAAGCTGTTGTTTCACATTCTTAATTTAGAACTTCATTTACAAACCCTTAATTCTCCTGGCAGGGCGAAGTTAGCAACATGTGCAACAGCACATTGGACTCATAAATGCATATTTTATCTCAATTTAAAGTACTTTGGTAAATAATGCCTTGTGCGTAACAATATGCTATATTTTTATTCATGCACTTTTTTTTTTGCAATGGCTGTTTTTTCTCTTTTGATGTAACAGCCCATTTCCATTCTTTTAGAGCTATGTTAGTTGAAACTTGTCAGTTACAGTAAGATAAATGTGAGTTCCATTTACTGTAAAAACATTTTTTTTCCCAGTTATGGCCACTTTCTGTCTTTTTTTTCCTATTTGTGTTATCAGCCTACTATAGACTTTACAAACTGCCCAAATTATATAAAGTATCAAAGATTAGATGGTTCAATTTTGCTGTGTTTGGTATAATACACTCCAACCAGAGGGCTCATTTGTAGTTACTGAATTAAATTGATTAATTCAAGGTTAAAAAAAATAAAATTATAATCGAAAATTGCCAGGTGGCAAAAGTATGGAGAAGTAATTTTTCCCAGTCAAAATACTTGCGACTGTAAGGGTGTAGAACAGGTTTAGGAGACTAGAAAAGCTATAATACACTGTGAGGGGTAAATTTACTAAAGCTTCTAAAACAGAGAATTGGTAATGTTGCCCATAGCAACCAATTACATGCTGTCTATCTTTTCTCTATTGCCTTTTAAAAAAAGATAGACAACATCTGATTAGTTGCTATGGGCAACATCACAAATTCTCTGTTTTAGAAGCTTTAGTAAATTGACCCCTACGCAAGTATACAATCTGCAAAAGAATGTAATGGAGTAAAAAAGTGGTAAGGTAATGAAAATGTGTACAAACTTTGTAGGGAATTGTAGGACAGTAGAAAAACTGTAAAGGACTAAAAACTCTGCAAAGTACCATAAGCAAGGAAAAAAAGCTGTATGGTGATGTAAAGGCATAAAAAACTGTAAGGGACCATAAGGGAGTAGAAAAGCTGTAGGGCACTCTATGGGAATATAAAAAATGCTATAGAGTACTGCAATGAAGTAGAAAAGCTATAAGGGACTAACAATTTTGTGAAGAAGTGAAAGGTTTATTAAGTACTAAAGTATAATGTGGTGCAAAAGCTGTAAGGTAGTAGAAAAATAATAAACCAAGGTGAAAAGCTATAGAGCAAGTAGAAATGCTTTTAGAGACTAATGGAGTAGAAAAGCCATAAGGCAGTAGGAATCTTGAAGAGACTGTAAGGGCATAGAAAAGCTACAAGATAATATAAAAGATTTGATGAACTATAAGGAAGCAGAGTAGAGTCGATAAGATGTAAAGGACTAGAAAACTTGTAAGACAATGTAAAAGAAGAAGAAAATGAAGACCATAGAAAAGCTGTGATGGAATAGTAAAGCTATAATGACCTGTAAAGATTTAGAAAAGCTGTATGTACGCAGAAATGCTGTATTGAAGTAGACATTTATATTAGAGATGAGCGGGTTCGGTTCCTCGGGATCCGAACCCCCCCGAACTTCACCTATTTTACACGGTTCCGAGGCAGCCTCGGATCTTCCCGCCTTGCTCGGTTAACCAGAACGCGCCCGAACGTCATCATCCCGCTGTTGGATTCTCGCGAGATTTGTATTCTATATAAGGAGCCACGTGTCGCTGCCATTTTCACTCGTACTTTGGAGATTGAATGGAGAGGACGTGGCTGCGTTCTCTCCCTGAAAAACTCCGTAATCTGTGCTCAGTGTGCTGAAAATATCTGTGCTCAGTGTGCTGCAAATAATCTGTGCTCAGTGTGCTGAATATATCTACGTTCTCTGCCTGAAAACACTCCATAACTGTGCTCAGTGTGCTGCAAATATCTGATCAGTGTGCTGCATTGTGAAGACTGGGGACCACCAGTATATACTTTTCTATAGCTTCAATACGGCTCTCCTGTGTCCCCCCTTCATCTCCGGCGTCAGCGGCGTGTGTGTGTGTTAAAGGGAAATGCAGCTCTAGACGTACACAGCCCTCAGTGCCAGATATGCCCTCATACTGCCAGATATGCCCCCACAGTGCCAGATATGCCCTCATGCTGCCAGATATGCCCCACAGTGCCAGATATGCCCTCATGCTGCCAGATATACCCCACAGTGCCAGATATGCCCTCATACTGCCAGATATCCCCACAGTGCCAGATATGTCCCACAGTGCCAGATATGCCCTCATGCTGCCAGATATGCCCTCATGCTGCCAGATGTGCCCTCATGCTGTCAGATGTGCCCTCATGCTGCCAGATGTGCCCCACAGTGCCAGTTTGGTACTTACCCTCCATCGCTCCCGCGCTGGCCCGTCGCTCTCGCGCTGTCTTCTGAAGGAGGGACACGGAGGGCACAGCGCGCGGCTCTCCTGTGTCCCTCGTTCGTCTCTGGCGTTAGCGGCGTGTTTGTGTAAAGGAAGTACCGGTTCATGCACTTTCTTTAACACATACACGCCGCTGCCGCCGGAGACGCTGGAGGGACACAGGAGAGCCGCTCGCTGTGCCCTCCGTGTCCCTCCTACAACTGACTCGAGTATAAGCCGAAGTGGCTTTTTCAGCACAAAAAAAGGTGCTGAAAAAGTCGGCTTATACTCGAGTATATACAGTATATAATTTTCTATAGCTTCTATAGACACTTGGTCACAGTTACACCGCTCTGTACTGATATATACAATAATATATATAATTTTCTTATTTTCTATAGCTTCTATACTGCTTGTCAGGACACGTGTCACAGTTACACTGCTCTGTACTGATATATACAATAATATGTATACTTTTCTATAGCTTCTATACTGCTTATCAGGACACATGGTCACAGTTACACCGCTCTGTACTGATATATACAATAATATATATACTTTTCTTATTTTCTATAGCTTCTATACTGCTTGTCAGGACACACGTGTCACAGTTACACTGCTCTGTACTGACATATACAATAATATATATACTTTTCTATAGCTTCTTTACTGCTTGTCAGGACACATGGTCGCAGTTACACCGCTCTGTACTGATATATACAATAATATATATACTTTTCTTATTTTCTATAGCTTCTATACTGCTTGTCAGGACACATGTGTCACAGTTACACTGCTCTGTACTGACATATACAATAATATATATACTTTTCTATAGCTTCTTTACTGCTTGTCAGGACACATGGTCGCAGTTACACCGCTCTGTACTGATATATACAATAATATATATACTTTTCTTATTTTCTATAGCTTCTATACTGCTTGTCAGGACACGTGTCACAGTTACACTGCTCTGTACTGATATATACAATAATATATATAATTTTCTGTAGCTTCTATACTGCTTGTCAGGACACATGGGTCACAGTTACACCGCTCTGTACTGATATACATTAATATTATATATACTTTTCTACAGCCTCTATACTGCTTGTCAGGACACATGGTCACAGTTACACCGCTCTGTACTGATTTATACAATAATATATATACTTTTCTTATTTTCTATAGCTTCTATACTGCTTGTCAGGACACATGTGTCACAGTTACACTGCTCTGTACTGATATATACAATAATATATATACTTTTCTATAGCTTCTAAACTGCTTGTCAGGACACATGGGTCACAGTTACAATGCTCTGTACTGATATATACAATAATATATATACTTTTCTATAGCTTCTATACTACTTGTCAGGACACATGGGTCACAGTTACACTGCTCTGTACTGATATATACAATAATATATATACTTTTCTATAGCTTCTAGTATTACAGTGCAGCATTTGGTGACTAACAGTATATAGTTGTACAGTAGGCCATTGCTGTATCTTGCAGCTCTGTGTCACTGCAAGTATCCATTCCATATCTGTGCTGCATTTTTGTGAGCAGTATATACAGTATTACAGTGCAGCATTTTGGTGACTAACAGTATATAGTTGTACAGTAGGCCATTGCTGTATCTTGCAGCTCTGTGTCACTGCAAGTATCCATTCCATATCTGTGCTGCATTTTTGTGAGCAGTATATACAGTATTACAGTGCAGCATTTTGGTGACTAACAGTATATAGTTGTACAGTAGGCCATTGCTGTATCTTGCAGCTCTGTGTCACTGCAAGTATCCATTCCAAATCTGTGCGGCATTTTTGTGAGCAGTATATATAGTATTACAGTGCAGCATTTTGGTGACTAACAGTATATAGTTGTACAGTAGGCCATTGCTGAATCTTGCAGCTCTGTGTCACTGCAAGTATCCATCCATTCAATTTTCTTCCAGTGATTTGGACCAATAATACCATTGATTAGAACGAATAATTCCAGTGATTTTGTCATTTTCTTCCAGTGATTTGGACCAATAATACCATTGATTAGAATGAATAATTCCAGTGATTTTGTAATTTTCTTCCAGTGATTTGGACCAATAATACCATTGATTAGAACGAATAATTCCAGTGATTTTGTCATTTTCTTCCAGTGATTTGGACCAATAATAACATTGATTAGAATGAACAATTCCTGTGATATTGAGGTGTTTGTGTCGCTTAGCTTGGCCGTCCAGCGACCAGACTAAAAATAGTATTGTGTGGTGTGAGGTGTTCAGAATAGACTGGAAATGAATGGAAAATGTGGTTATTGAGGTTCATAATACTATAGGATCAAAATTACCCCCAAATTCTATGATTTAAGCTGTTTTTGAGGGGTTTTTGAAAAAAAACACCCAAATCCAATACACACCCGAATGCGACAACAACATTTTTTTTTTTTTTTGGGGGGGGGGGGGGCGTGGCTTGCAGGCATACTGAGCAGAGGTGTCCCAGGGGAGCTCCTGAAAAACCCACTCCATTGCCCCCCTAATATTGAGCCACCCGTGCTATATTTACACCCTGTGTACTGCCATACCATCACTAAGGCAGGGCATTGAGTGTGGGAGGGCTGCGGAGCCGGAGATCAGGTTTATCCTGTTCTTGCAGGTTGCGGCCTTCCTCTTCTGTGGAAGCCGGGACCTAAATTTTGACTCCCCCCAACCGGACGTCCCAGATCTGCGGGAGCCATGCGGCTTCGGGTGACCCTCGCTGACCGCGCTCTCCCTTCCCCCTGCAGACCCTTACCGGGAGCCGAGGAGGCACCTTCACGCACCTGGAGCCGGGAACCAAGCGCCGATCAGAGCCGCGGGTGCCCGTGAATATCCGGAGCCGGCGGCCATCTTGGAGGAGGCAGGGGGAGGCGCGCGGATGTGGAGCCAGTACAAGCAGCTCACGCGGGAGGAGGATCACCCACTGTGAGTGTCTCTTTGTGGGATATATGTTCAGAGGCACCCCTCAAGGCCAAGGTCCTCTGGGATTTATTGTGTGACATTGGAGACCTGCTGGAGCTCACTAAGGGCGGCCATATTAGGGGAGGCGGGGAGGGCCCATTTAGAGGCTGATGCTTAGGAGTGTTTTCAATTAATATCACTCTCAACATCACTGCACCTGCCTCTGCCCTGTCCTTCCTGCCGCCTACGCATTCCGGTGTGCAGATACACCATTCCTCTGTTTCGTGGCAGCCTCCAGCAGAGGGCTTACCTGCAGTTATGTGAAAACCCCTCACTCTTTCTTTGATGATGCCTCTGCTTACCTGATGTTTGCCTAAGGCCACGTGGGGGGTTATGGCACGGCGAAGGCCAGCGCATCTGTACATTACCAGAGGTATGTGTTAGCGGAACACTACTCCACCTTTCCTTGCAGACCGATCTCATGGTGAGAGGCACGAGGAAGAAAAAGGCCAAAACCAAGCCAGACAAGACTCCAAACTCTGCGACACGTCATTCGTCGGACCTGCGTCAGTTCTTAACCCCGCCGACCACTAGCCCTATCCCCATCTCAGTGGCTCCGGACTCCCCGATTCTTCATACATCAGAGGGCGACATGTCGGTTTCTAAGAACGCTCATTCCCCATTGGCCTCCTCTTCGTCTGCGGAAATTAGCGAAATTCTATCTCACGTCAAATCGCTTCCCACCAAACAAGATTTCTCGGCTTTAGAGACCCGCTTGCGTTCTACTATTAAACAGGAGGTGGCAGCACTTCAACAAGACCTATCTCAAGTTGCGGCCTGTGTTGATATATTGGAACGCCTTGAGGCAACCAGCGTGGACACTCTAACTAAATTTCAAGAGGTGATTATTCATTAGAGGAGTGATATTTCCTTTCTCAGGTCACGTATTGAAGATATGGATAATATGGAGGCGGAATAATATTAGGGTCAGAGGCCTCCCTGAAAGTGTCCAGCAAGCTGTCCTGACGTCTGCTCTTACTACAATATTTGGAGAGCTCATTGATCTGGATCCGAACGAGGCAATCGTGTTTGATAGAGCACACCGAGCCCTCCGCCCTCGGGGTATACCATCAGAAAGGCCGCGGGACGTGATTTGCAGGCTCCACTACTATGCCCAAAAGGAGGAGATAATGAGAAAGGCCCGCCAGCTGAATGACATCGATTTCAAGGGGGAAAAGATTCAGCTATTTCCAGACCTCGCATGGTCAACACTGCAACAACACCGTGCCCTGAAGCCCCTTACCGATTCCCTCCGGAAACAAGAATTGAAATATAGATGGGGCTTCCCTTTCTCTCTCCAGGTTTCCCACAATGGCAAAGCGATTACTCTCTCCAGACCCTCAGAGTTACCTGCCTTTCTCACGACCTTAGGTCTGCAGCCAATATTGTTACCTGACTGGGACTCTTTTCACTACCAACCTGATATACCAGCCGTGACCCCTCCAGATGACGTGTGGCAACAAGTGCGATCCCCGCGGCCGCGGGGAACCTGTCCTATTAGAGCACAATCTTCTGAGCCTCCATGACTGTAATGCCCTGCTCTATGGTGGTGCAAATGTTTCTGTCATTGCAGTTATATACTTGGTTATATACTTGGTTTCTTTTGTTCCTTCGTGCAACAATATGTCATTGATATGCATAATCGGTTCTGTAATTTTCTAGATAAGTGATATGTTTTCGTTAGAATGTGTTTCAGTTATGTTTAGGCTATATTTTTGCTAATGATGATAATACTTTCTTCATTCCTTGGTTCTTCTTTCCACATTAAATGGCCTTTTGTGCCGCGGGTGGTTGCTGTCTGTGGCCCCCCGTAGGACCCCCATTATGCTGCATCCCCTGTCTCTTCGGGATGGGAGCCGGCAGGATTCCGCTCCTGTCCCTATTGCAGCAGCCCTTTTTCTAATACTACAATTAGCTATGTTTGGTATTATTGTACTTTGCGGTGTGGCTCTCCACACTACATTCTCTTTCTTTCCTTTCCTTGTTTACATCTCGCTTTGTTCCTTTTCTTTGCTGTCCTGTCTTCTCCTCCTTCTACTATGGTTGGGATGGCTTATACAAACCTGTTTGGGCTTGAGTTATAATGGGTCCAGGTGATTTGCATGTTACTACCCTCAATGTGAAGGGATTAAATATTCCTGAGAAAAGGTCTAAACTTCTCAAATGGCTTAGAGATGAGAAGGTAGACGTTGCCTTTATTCAGGAAACTCATTTTAAGATTGGCCATGTGCCGTCACTTAAGTGTCATTATTACCCTCATGTCTTTATGACTAATAACCCTTCTGGTAAGACATTAGGTGTGTCTATTTTATTCGCCCGTCACCTGCCTGTTCAAAATGTCACGTCTCACAGACTAGTTGAAGGTAGGGGGTTGCTGGCTAAATGTGATATCCATAATCAACGTTTTTCCTTTTTGACTGTCTATGCTCCCAATACTAAGCAGCCTTCCTTCCTGACCTCGGTTCTGGAACTCGCCGAGCCTCTTATGGAGGGAGTGGTGGCGATGGGAGGTGACCTGAACTGGACTCTCGACCCTCTTCATGACACCTCCAAAAAGGTTTCTCATAAGCCGGAGAAAAAGCATTGGAGGGTGAGACGTGCTCTGCTTGACCACCAGCTGATCGACACATGGAGACTGACACACCCCTCGGAGGTAGACTATTCTTTCTTTTCACACCCCCATCAGACATATTCTAGAATTGACTGCTTGTTTCTAAGTCACCGACACCTACACTTAATTTCTGACACTTCTATAGGAAAAATTGTATGGTCTGATCATGCCCCTGTTAATCTCACGATACACCTTCAATCATGCCCACAACGCCAATGGTCCTGGCGTTTCAACGACACACTTTTACAAGATGCGGCATGCCGCTCTCAAATAGAATCTGCCATAGACTCCTACATTAGCACTAATGACTTTGATGATATCTCTAAACTTTCGGTCTGGGAGGCACATAAATGTGTCTTAAGGGGGGTCTGTATTCAGATAGGCTCTCTCTACAAAAAACAGAGAAAAATGCTCAGAGATGATTTATTATCTAAGATAAAATCTTTAGAACTTCTACATAAGAAGTCCCAAACCCCGCAACATTATGCAGATCTCGAAGCGGCTAGGGCAGACTTGAATAGACTACTCTCTGATAGAATCAAGTTCTCCTATCGGAAGTGTCGGAGCAGGTACTACCAATGGGGCAATAAACCGGGGAAATTATTAGCCAGGGCTCTTCGTGAACAACGTGCAACTACTTTTATTCATTGCATTAAAGATGGTCAGGGTAAACCTCACCATGAGACACTTCACATAGCTAGAGCCTTTCGGGCCTATTATTCCACCTTGTACAACCTTTCTGGGCCGTCTGGGAGGATAGATAAGATATCACACCAAACGGCCATATCTGACTACTTAAATATCATAGATTTCCCTACATTGTCCAGGGAAGACGCAGAGGGTTTGGATGCCCCCTTCTCTTCGGAGGAGGTTTTGAAAGTCATTGATTCCTCTCCCAACGGCAAAAGTCCGGGCCCTGACGGGTACACTATTGCTTATTATAAAGCCTTCAAGGAGAAATTAACCCCTCTTCTTACAAGAGCATTTAACACTATTTCAGAAAAATCACAGTTCTCTTCACATTCCCTAGAAGCACATGTCACAGTTTTACCTAAGGAGGGCAAAGACCCCAGCCTCTGTTCTAGTTACTGGCCGATCTCGCTGTTAAATATAGATATAAAACTCTTTGCGAAACTGATTGCAAATCGCCTTAAATTGCTGTTGCCAGATTTAATTCATGGAGACCAGGCAGGTTTTGTCTTAGGTCGTGAGGCCAGGGATAATACCACTAAGGAGCTTAATATGATTTACTATGCCAGCCAGGCCACATCCCCCTCATTTATATTGTCAACTGATGCTGAAAAAGCGTTTGATAGGGTGGATTGGGAGTTTATGTCCGGCATCCTGAGGCACCTGGGGCTTGGCAACACCTGTCTCCATAGAATTTTATCTCTCTACACTACCCCGTCCGCCAAAATCAAGATTAATGGCTCCTTATCAGACCCCTTTTCTATTTCCAACGGCACACGACAGGGATGCCCACTATCCCCACTACTCCTTGTCTTATGTATGGAAGCTCTAGCGAGAAGCATTAGGGCTAACCAAAATATCTCCGGTTTGTTAGTGAGAGGGAACGAATACAAATTGGCTCTTTATGCCGATGATTTGCTTGCTCTAATTTCAAACCCAGTTACTTCTCTCCCAAATCTGATGTTAGAATTTGACAGGTTCGGAGCCCTTTCTAATTTTAAGATAAATTACTCCAAATCCATTGCTATGAACCTAACTGCTTCCCCTGGTGTGGTGGCGGGTCTGAAGGGTTCCTTCCCTTTTTCCTGGCATGTTCACAAAGTTAAATACTTGGGGGTTATGCTATCTAACGATTTATCTAAAATATTTTCCTTAAATTTCAGCCCCTTATTGAAAACGCTTCGCTTAGACTTCCAGAGGTGGAAGAAATTGCGGTTATCCTGGTTTGGTAGAATTAACGTAGTCAAAATGAATGCTCTCCCCAGGATTTTATTTTTTCTTCAAACCCTCCCCATATACATCCGGAACATTCAGAATCTCATTCGAGCGTTTGTCTGGGGCGGTAAAACACCTAGATTCAAACATGATAACCTATTCCGGAGAAAACATCAAGGAGGACAACAACTTCCACATATTCCCAGCTACTACCATGCTGTACAGTTAAATAGAGTTCTAGAATGGACACGGGCTAAGGACTATAAACAATGGGTGCTTTTGGAAGAGGGCTGTCTCCCACATAATATAGAAATCGTTCCATGGTTACCCACCCTTCCGAAAGTCACCCACCCCACGGTCTCCCCCATGCTTAAATTGTGGAACAAGCTTAGGTCGAGGAATCACATCTCTTCTAAGTGGTCCCCTTTAACTTCTTTTCTTCATAACCCCGAATTTGTTCCAGGACTCCATGGATTGGCTTTTGCTCCATGGGCCGGGACTGGGCTTTTTAGGGTCGGTCAGCTGGTGTGTTCAGGTAGGGTGCGGTCATTTTCAGAGATTCAATTTCTTTGGAATATATCAAGCACTGATTTTTGGAAGTTCCTTCAAAGTTCATCATTTCCTAACGTCCTCCAAGAATTTCTCTGACATAGCTAGGGATCTCACGAATTTTGAAAAATTATGCGTTTCCACCCGTTCTCCTACACATGCCATCTCTCAAATGTATACACTTATTATGGAAGATCTATTTCCTCAACCCCCTACCTTCATGACTTCCTGGGAAAGGGAAATGCCAGGGTTGGCTACACAGGCCCACTGGGACACTATATTTCGTAATGCCCCGGCGAGCTCTTCATGGCTGTCAACGACGGAAACTCTTAACAAGCTCATATATAGATGGTACAGGACTCCCCGTGTCCTTAATAAAATGTTTCCTACCCTCTCGAATCTTTGTTGGAGGTGTAAAGGTGCTCCAGGGAGCTTTTTGCACATCTGGTGGGACTGCCCTTTTATAGTCCCTTTCTGGAAAGACGTTTTTAAATGCTCTGAGTTGATAGTGGGAGATGTGGTACCCAGAGAGCCTGAGTTCTGGCTCCTTAATTTTACCTCAGCAAGTACACATTCCTACAAATGCTCACTACTGAGACACCTCAGCAACGCTGCAAGGGCCGTTATACCGGCTCTTTGGAGATCCACCTCCCCGCCCTTGATCAAACAATGGCTTAATAAGATTGACTACTTCTTAGAAATGGAAGACCTTATCTCTTTCTCGATGGGAAGAACCACTGACTTTACCGCTATCTGGTTCCCCTGGTATGACTTCAAGGAGTCTCCGGTATATTGGTCTTACGTAGTAACCTAGTCCTTCTCCCATTATTCATTCTGACAGATCCCCAACCCCCTATAGTCCTCCAGATATAAACTTCATCCCCCCCTTCTCCTTTTGGACTTTTTTCTTCTTCCTATTTCTCACACTTTATCTTTCTCTGTTCTTTCTCTTCTTTTCTAAATTTTTCTTAGCTAGGTTATTATAATGTCTGTACTGTATTTATATACATATTTTACGATTGCTGAACAGACAACTTTCCTGTTTACCTTAAATGTTCAAAACAAAGTTAATAGATCTGTACAACCAGTGATGTTTTTTTTTTTTTGTTGGATCTTATTGTCTGAAAATGTTGTACTGTTGATTTATCTACAGCTTTAATAAAAACAGTTTGAATAAAAAAAAAAAAATTCAGGGAGGTTTTGCCAAAACGCGTCTGAATCCAAAACACGGGCGCGGAACCGAATCCAAAACCAAAACACAAAACCTAAAAAATTTCCGGTGCAGATCTCTAATTTATATACACCTGTGAAGATTAAGAAATGCAGCAAGAGAGCAGAAGCATTATGTACAGTACTGTAGTATTTAAAAAGCTGATAGGCACTGTAAGGTACTAGGAAAGCTGTATGGGACCGGTGATCCACGCTGCTGGAACCAAGCTGCAGGTTTAAAAATAGAAACATATAATATATATATATATCTATTGTTTTTGTACTGGTTGGTTGGTGTGCTTTACTCAAATGCGCTTTGTTCATGTGCATCTGTGATCCATGCAGTGTTTTGCGAAATGTATTACTACCAGTTAGAGAAGAGCAACCAGAAACTACTGCAACAGCTGCTGCCACTCTTCATGATGATGATACTAATCCAGCAACGTTATCTACTAAAGCAGATGCTCAAGGGCATAGCGCCTCTAAGTCAGGGCATCTAAAATAAAAAATCCAGTATACAGTGTTAAAGAAAAAGACACCTCTTTTAAAGGGAAGGTTTGGTGCAGAAAAACATAAAATTGCCAATGTGCCATTAACCACATGCAGTGACAAGGAAGGGTTCAGGCCTTGGCCTTAATTTCTGAGTGGTGGTTCTGCAACTGTCAGTGAGGCATGTTCTTCTACCTCTCATGACGATGCAAGACCTTTTCACTCAGAGTCTAGAAGAGGTGTAAAAAAACTGAAAACCAATAAAGCAGTAGAATAAACTGTGCATTCAGAAACAGAAATGTTACATACCCCTGAGGAGAGTCTAAGTATGTCCTTAAGTGCTATGTGTGAGCCTCATCTTTCTGATACTGTACTCACTGAGAAGCCACCTTCCTCCATTTCTGCTCCCTCTGCAAATGTGGGCATGAGCAGAAGTATCGCTAATGACATAAAAATTGAGGATGCCACTGTGGAATTGCAATAGGATGAAGGGAATTTTTGTGTAGCTGACACAGGTGCTAGTAAGGATGTTGAGGATGTTGTTTGTGTAAGTCAGGCACTAGTGGAAGCAGCTCTTGGCCATGATAAGGAGGTGGCCATTGTCACGCTTGGGCATAGGACTAACATATCCACCTTGAGTGGGTGGAATTTTTTAACCCAAATCCTGAAAACATTTGTCAAGCCATCTGTAGCCTTTGTGGAACCACAGTAAGTAGATGTAGCATCTAGGAACCTCCACGCTGTTACGTCAATTGCAGCGAGCTCATGACAAGTTATTGATAACATCACAAACTGGTGCTAAAAAAACAAGCAGTCCAGCATCAGCTAGCTCCCTTCTCTCAGCTAGATCCCAGCACCTACAATCTCCACTTCCAACACCTTCATCCTCAGTAATCATCAGAAGTAGTCCTGCATCCAATTTGTTAAGGCTAGGTTACTCTTCCCCATTCCAGGATTCCTCCGAAAAATCCTTGAGTGCTAGGCCTACTGCTGCTGTTGGGGGTAGTACGTCATCCCAGAAGGGGACCAAGAAGACTACTAGTAGTATTGCAAAAAATCAATTGACTGTGAAACAATGCTTTGCAAGGGTAATCAAGTGTGAGAGCTCTCACCTAGATGCACAGTGGATCATTGATGCCATCACAGTAATGCTAATATTAGATCTGTGTCCATTATATGCCATTAATGCAGTGGGTTTTACACAGTTAATTGAGGTCCTGTGTCCCCACTACCATATTCAATCTCAGTTACATTTTAGCCAAAAAGCCTTTTCTCGACTGTACCAGGATGTAGAACAAAACAAAAACAAAACTTAATTATTGGCCTACAAAATGCTATTGTACGCACTGTCCACTTAACCACAGACATGTGGACAAGCAATAGTGGGTAAACTAAAAATTACATGACTGTGACAGCCCACTGTGTGGGTGAATTGCCTTCAGCAATAGCAGAAGCAGTATCTAACAAACAACACCAGCTCATTCAGAGGCAGGGTACTCTGTATCACTGGATTCTTTAGGAGGCATACTGCTGACAACCTCTCAGAAAAACTAAGGAATGTCATAGAAACATGGCTTACCTCCACTTGGACTCTCCTCAGGATTTGTTGTATATGATAATGCCACAAATATTGTGAAAGCATTACAGCTGTGGGAATTCCAACATATTCACTCTTTTGCTCACACAATCAACTCACTGGTACAGGGCATTTTTAAAATTACAGGGGCGTGAGGTAGATGCTGTCTGTGGCAGAAAACATTTTGGGAAATTTTTCGGCAATAAGAAACAGCATGCAGGAGATTGCAGCACCTTCAAGAACAGTTTAATTTGCCCTACAATCATCTGAAGCAATAGGTGGTAACAAGTATTCGGCTGGAAGCCGTCGGCTGGGAGTGCTTCTATAGAAGTGCTGACATAAAAGTGTTATTAGAATATTAGGGTTATACCTGCGTTAAGTTATATCATCAGCTGTTATCGATTGTGAACTTTGTGAACCAACTCCTCATCACTCCTTGTCCTCAACAGGTACGATTCGTGGAACTACACATACCAGCAAGTTGTACTGCATCTGCTGATTATCTCAAATGAATACCATGATTGCATAGTTTAGGTACGTTTCGTGGAACTACACATAACAGCAAGTTGTACTGCATCTGCTGATTATCTCAAATGAATACCATGATTGCATAGTTTAGGTACGATCCGTGGAACTACACATACCAGCAAGTTGTACTGCATCTGCTGATTATCTCAAATGAATACCATGATTGCATAGTTTAGGTACATTGAGAAAGAGTGTTTGTTTTTTGTTTGTTTTTTAACTCTGTAAAGATTTTGTTGGCTGTCTTATTGGTATGTAATGCCTGTTTGCGTAAGTTAATTTATTGCTTTAATTTGAAGTGGGATTGTATTGGGGGAGAAGTTTGCAATCATTGCATTCACATGGAAATTGTTCCTATTTAAAGTCTAGTATTCGGCTGGAAGCCGTCGGCTGGGAGTGCTTCCATAGAAGTGCTGACATTAAAGTGTTATTATAATATTAGCGTTATACCTGCATTAAACTGAAGGAGAACAGAAGGAAAACAACAACACACAAAAGCTATGACATATGGACTGTCTTAATGCCTCAAAAGTATGTAATTCATCTTATGCATATTATCTGTCTTTTTAACTAAGAAAAGACATCCTCAATCTGCTCACTACAGTTCTCTATTATGCAAACTCATGTATGTTCTTGATGTAATGAATTGCTTGTAATTGGCATTCCATGCGTGGGGAAATTGTTCAGTGAAACAGTTTTATTACTGCATGCTGCCTGGTGTTACCTCCTTCAACCATTTGGCCATTTGTGGACAGGTGTACAATATCTTTTCATTTACTGAGGTGTAGTCGTGGTGTAAAGGACAGAGTGTGATTCCTGATTAGGGGGGACACAAACAAACAAACACTGAACAACATCACCAAACAGGTAATTTCAACTTTAAACTTGTTATTTTTTGAACTGTCTGGACATGGCTACTAATAACAGATGCACAGACAAAATTCTTAAAGCTATGTGCGCAAATGCTAGGAGCTTAGGAGAAAAAATTCCAGAGCTAATTGCGATAATGACAAGGGATAACCTGGATATTGTCGCAATTACTGAGTCATGGTGCAATGAGAATCATGACTGGGACATAGCTATACCAGGATACAATTTATTTAGGAAGGATAGAATGGGAAGAATAGGAGGAGGGGTAGCAATGTATGTGAAAAAAAGCATAAATGCTACTTTAATACAACATGTTGAGGACAAAACTGAGGCCCTTTGGGTCACCACGGAAACTGGGGAGAAGGACATTATTCGCATTGGGGTGATCTATAGACCACCAGGCCAGGGGCAGGATTTGGACAGGAACCTATTATTGGACATCTCTAAAATGGCTTTAAAGGAAGAAGTTATTATCATGGGAGACTTTAATTTACCTGATGTAAATTGTGAGGGGTCCTTTGCAAGTTCAGCTACAAGTGGCAAATTTCTAAATTCTTTACAAGGAGCATCTCTTAAGCAATTGGTGAGGGAGCCCACTCGCAAAGACTCAATATTAGATTTGATTCTTACAAATGGTGACAGGATATCAGCCATATATGTGGGTGAGCACCTATGATCCAGTGATCATCAAGCAGTATGGTATAGTATAAAGACAGGATCCAACTCCTGTCACACAAAAACAAATGTGTTGGATTTTAGAAATGCTGACTTGGGGAGATGTTTAAGTGATTAATTGGCGGACTGGAGGAACTTGGAAGGAGTGCAGGAGAGATGGGAAAAACTGAAAAGTTCAACACTAAGGGCAACAGACCTTTGTATCAGAAGGGTTAGGAAAAGCACCATGAAAAGGAAGCCAATGTGGTTCACAAAAAAAGTATCAATTAGTGTGAAAGCAAAAAAGATGGATTTTAGGAAATACAAACAGACTCAAAATAATAATGACAAAGAGGTGTATCTTGACAGACGGAAGGATGCTAAGAAAG
The DNA here is from genome assembly GCF_028390025.1 of Pseudophryne corroboree. Lineage (NCBI taxonomy): Eukaryota > Metazoa > Chordata > Amphibia > Anura > Myobatrachidae > Pseudophryne > Pseudophryne corroboree. The sequence goes on from NC_086449.1 coordinate 686,487,101, forward strand.
TGATCAGACGTGCAAAGGCAGAAGCTGAGGAGACAATGGCCCAGTCGGTAGATAAAGGGGGAAAACTTTTTTTAAGTATATAAATGAAAGGAGAAAATCAAATGGAGGAATAATAAGACTTAACACAGAGTGTGATAATTTGGTGGAGGGAGACAAGGCAATAGCAGATCACCTAAATAATTATTTTTGCTCAGTATTTACTACAGAAGGAGAAGGGAAGGGGCCACAGTTATGTTGCAAGGACATTCATAAAAATAAGGTAGATGAAAGTACATTTACAGAGGAGAAGGTCCTAACTGAACTTTCAAAACTAAAAGTGGATAAATCAATGGGGCCAGATGGGATACACCCAAGGATACTAAAAGAGCTAAAATATGTGCTGGTAGCACCATTAACAGAATTATTTAACCAGTCACTAAATACAGGTGCCATTCCAGAGGACTGGAAAAGAGCAAATGTAGTTCCATTGTACAAAAGTGGAAGCAAGGAAGAAGCAAGTAAATACAGACAAGTAAGCCTTACATCAGTAGTAGGGAAAGTAATGGAAATCCTACTAAAAGAAAGAGTTGTGGAATATCTTAAATCAAACAACTTACAGGATCCAAAACAGCATGGATTTACTGGTGGGAGATCATGCCAAACAAATCTTACTGACTTTTTTGTCTCTGTGATGAAAATAATAGATCAAGGGGGAGCTGTAGATGTAGCATATCTGGACTTTAGTAAGACATTTGACACCTTCCCACATCGCAGACTGCTAAATAAACTTGAAAGTGTGGGGGTGGATTATAGAATAGTTAAATGGATAAGAACCTGGTTGCAGGATAGGAAACAGACATTTGTAGTAAATGGAGTGCAATCTATGGAGGGAAATGTTACCAGTGGAGTACCCCAGGGATCTGTACTCGGACCAGTTCTCTTTAATATCTTTGTTGGTGACATTGCAAATGGTATTGAAGGGAAAGTATGCCTTTTTGCAGATGATACAAAGATATGCAACAGGGTAGACACACCAGGAGGGGTAAAACAAATGATTGATGACCTAGCTAGGCTTGAAAAATGGTCAAGAACAGAAATGGTCTCAGAAACCCAAAGGCTAAATATAGTATCAAGGGTACTGTAATGGAAACTACTGAGGAGGAAAGGGATTTAGGAGTCACTATTTCAAGTGACTTTTAAGGCAGGAAAGCAATGCAACAAAGCAATGAGAAAGGCAAGTCAGATGCTTGGTTGCATAGGGAGAGTAATCAGTAGCAGGAAATGAGAAGTAATAATGCCACTGTATAGGTCATTGGTGCGGCCTCATCTGGAATACTGTGTCCAGTTCTGGAGACCATATCTCCAGAAGGATATAAATACATTAGAGAGTGTATAAAGAAGGGCAACTAAAATGGTGCATGGCCTACATCACAAAACTTACCCGGAAAGGCTAAAAGATCTTAACATGTATAGTATGGAGGAGAGAAGGGAAAGGGGAGACATGATAGAAACTTTCAAATATACCAAAGGTTTTAACAAAGTTTAGGAGGGAAACATTTTTTAAAGGAAGAGAAGTATTAGAACTCGAGGACATACACTGAAACTGGAGGGAGGCAGGTTCAGGGGAAATTTAAGGAAAAATTATTTCACAGAAAGGGTAGTGGATAAGTGGAATAGCCTCCCATCAGAGGTGGTAGAGACTAAGACTGTGGAGCAGTTTAAACATGCTTGGGATAGGCATGTGAATATCCTTTCAAGGAATTAAGGTTCAGAGAGGGTTGCGATTACCTAAAGGATAAAAAAAATGAGCAGACTAGATGGGCCAAGTGGTTCTTATTTGCCGTCAAATTCTATGTCTATGTTTCTAAGGTGGCACTCCACTCTTTATATGCTTCAGACGATGGAGGAACAGCAAAAAAGCCATCCATAGCAATACAACAAGCCATGACATTGGGAGCGGAGGGTCTATGTACCATAGCCCAGCACAGTGGAAAGTGAGTGAGTGCTTACACTGCTAACTGGAGTAAGGTGATACCTCTAATTAGGCTTTTGGAAAATCAGCTGGAGAAATTGAAGGAGGAGATTAAAAAAGTGAATCCACAAAGTATGCTTGATTTGTAGATCAAGTCCTTTATTTGCTTTGTCAGGATTCATGTATTACCAATAGCTTGAAGTTGTACTCTGTGTCTTTCTTTCCAACTGATCCAGATCTTAAGAGATGCAAAGAGCTCCTGGTGCGCAAGTTTGCAGCTCAAGTGACACATGACACTACGACGTCTCTCCATTCAGTTTCCTCAGCGGTAAGCCAGAAAAAACCTCTGCTTTCCCAAAAGACCCAGTTGTGATGCTCATAAGTAAACCGAATATTTTGACATCTGAACGGGTCTAAAAGAATTGCCCAACATTAGTGACACCTTTGATCACCATCCAAAAACAAATAGAAATGTCACAGAGTGTCTTTAAGTACTGGATGAAATAAAAGGGCAATTTGGAGGCCCTTGTACAAACTGGCTTTGTGTTAGTTAAGCTGCCCAACCTCCAGTGTGTACACAGACTTTTCAGCATAGCCGGGAACCTTGTGAGCAAATGGCTTAGGAGGCTATTTCCTCAAAATTAAGGAAAAGATGATGTTCATCAAACTGAACTGGAATTTCCAAGAGGAACACCTTTCCGGGCAATTATGTCAAAGTACAGAGACTTTTGTAATGGTGGATTCCAGCGGGGATGAATTCATATTGTGGGAGGATGATGTACACACTGATGATGGTGATGGTGGCAATGACAATGACATCTTGCCACTGTAGAGCTGTTGCCATAAGCAGATTGATAGCTTGATTTGTGGGGGCCCACTCAAACCAAGCACTTCTGCCACAAGATTGGCAGTCCCTGTCACTGAAGTGCTTGGTTTGTTAAAGCGTGCATAGCCTTTAAAATATTCAACATAAAGACAATTCCATCTTGCATCACCTTTCATTTCTGCCACTGCTGTGTGGTAAAGTTTCATTGATGTGCTATAAATTGCCCAGTGTTGGTGACACTGCTCTGTTGCTTAGTAACTAGCCAGCTCGCTGCAGATTTTGGCCAATAATATTGAAAACATTATTGTGAGCTTTGAGGTGGTCAGAATTGACTGGAGATTACTGGAAATTAATGTTATTTAGGTTAATAATAGTCTAGGAACAAAAAAATGCCCTAATTATGTGATTTTAGCTTTTTTGGTACATTTTTTAAAAACAAATACAAATTTAAAACCAGTCACAGCAGTTTGGCAAATCCAAGTCCAAAGCTGGATGACTAATCAGAGCCAAATCCAAAACCAGCAAAAATGGTCTGGTGCACATCTCTAGTTTTTTTTGTGAATGCCCGCATAAAAACAATACTGATTAAGTTATCTGCTGTGTGGACTGACCTCCAGCAAACACTGCTGACTCCTGTCAACACCATACAGTAGGTTCTTCCAATAGCATATACACATTTTTTAAGAGACGGTTTACCCACCTTCTTAATATTTTAAACTAAAGGTGAGCATCCTATCACTAAAGAATGAATAGCAGCATCAACATGTACTGCAAACAATACAGTACTTTAACTTCTGTAATATAGTTAGTTGCTGTTCAGTCAACGTCTTTTACTTTCATACTTCTCTTATATCGCAATCTCCTCTAATATACACACAATACGAAAAAAGAAAGCATAAATAGCATATTTGAAAATGCCAAGACAACCATCTCCACAATGACAAAGGGGGTCATAGCGAGTTGATCACTAGCTGCCGTTGTTCGCAGCGCAGTGATCAGGCTTAAAATCGTAATTTCTGCGCCTGCATATGCAGCGCACTCGCAACGTACGGGTACAAAGTCCGTTGTCGTTTTGCACAGGTTCTATTGAAGCTTTCAGTCGCACGGCCAAATGCAGGAAGATTGACATGAAGTGGGCGTTTCTGGGTGTCAACCGACCGTTTTCAGGGAGTGCTTAGAAAAACGCAGGCGTGGCAGGGAAAGCGCAGGCATGGCTGGGCAAACGCTGGGCGGGCAAATGCTGTGTGACATCAAAAGCTGTCCCTCCGTCGTTAGAATCAATGCACACGAAGAGTAACTACAGGGCTGGTCTTGTTTTGCACAAAATTATTTTGCAGGCGCTCTGCTGCACAAGCGTTTGCACTTCTGCAAAGCGAAAATACACTCCCCGGTGGGCGGCGACAATGCGTTTGCACGGCTGCTAAAAGTAACTAATGAGCGATCAACTCGGAATGACCCCCAAAGTGTGCATGGATTACACCATGCATATTTTACATACTAATATGTCCATGTTTTTATCAATTTCTTTTTGCTCACAAAGTAACTTTTATTAGGCTTTAGTAAAACTTACAAAAACATTCTACAGCAGCAAAAATAGTACAAAGAAAGCACATCATCATCATGATCATCATCATCAATACATTTGTACTTTTCCCTGACCATTTACAACAAATACAGCTTTCTCAGGGTTATAAGCATCTTTCTTGTGGTCTGCATGTATACCCAATTGCGCAAATTTACCCTAACTGTTCTTGGCCTATTTTAGGTTTCCCCTGTCCCACTCCATTTAGCCGATCCAGGCACAAGCAGGCCAACTGGGTATGTTCTCACTCATCATTCCTCGAGTCAATAGCATAAACACCTTTTCTCTGTTCTCCATGCATTCTCTTCTTTATTAAAGGTTGGTTCAGGTAGACCATATCTGTAATCCCTTTTGGAAGATCTTTAGGCAAATTCAGAGAGAGTTACAAAACTTCATATCTGTAGCAAGCTGTGCTGCAAGGGGGAGTATATTCCTGAATACACAAATGTGTCTTGCTGTAGAGATAAATGCAGGGAGTCTGCATGCGCAAAATGTTTGTGGGGCATAGAAACAAGAACACATACTAGTACTGTAGTCAAAAATAAAAATAAAATACATACCATTAAGGCTACAACTTTTAGGAAGCAAATCTGGGGGTGCATTCAAATCCCTGTACTCATATAACGCTTGTCCACTTGCATCTGGTCTGAACTAGATTCAGACCACATGCATAATGTTGTGCACATGTACAACTGTGCATACCGTTTGTCCAACTTTACATTAGGACCATGGCGTACAGCAGCAATTATCAGGATACAATGTTGAATATTTTATTAAGCACTGAAATACTGAATAATGATATTTATACTATATATCTAATCTTTGAGTGGTGCAATAATGAATAGAGTGAAATCCTTGTATGCACTGACACCTGTTAAAAAGCATACCCTGTATCTGTTCACCACAAACCCTACAGAAGAAAATCACAATAAAGAATATATTCATGTGTTTGGCTGTGAGCAGATTTAAAATTTTAGCACTCAATTTTAAAACAAATGCATCTGAATAATAAGCCACAACTTATTGATACAAATAGTACAATAGATGAGAAACACTGTTCAAGTGGTTATATCAAGAATATGAAATGCATCCTTGGATTTCTCCCAAAGAACTAAGGGGGAAAAAAAAACTTTTATTATTCTAATTGTAAAATATGGTATGAAGGATTAGCTAGACAGGAAATAAAATTCAGAAAGAACAAATTAATATATCTATTGTATGTCACCATATTGGCTACAAATGTAAAGCAATTTCATGTGTTTCTCCTACTATTATCTAAAGCAAACACAACTGCTTATCATGAAAATACATTACACCTTTGTCACTGGATCCGCTTTCCGATAAATACCAAAAGCAGAGCCAATTGATCTTAGTTTTTTAACACAGTAATGAACTTTTCAAAAGAATATAAATCATGTGCATGAAAACATGCATAGTAAAAGAAAGCAAATACAATAACAAAACTGCATAGATTGTACATTTAAATATTGAAATGACTGCTTGCAGTTTGCAAACTGTAAATAGATTGCATATTTATTAGATTATTATGGCATAGCAATTAAGTAGAGACTGATACAAGAAAGTGTGTTACAGTATGTACAACCACATAATCTTAAGTGTCTTCCTACCAAGTGCATAGCCACAACTTTGTGGGACCCACAACAACATTTTGAAGGGGATCCTGACCCAATGCTTATGGAGAGTTGCCTCTCTGCAGCAGTTGTTAATTTTATAGCAATACTAATGCACTAGTTAATTTTCTGACCCATGGTAGTGCCTTAACTAATGTTATGAACCATAGCAGTGCCCTAGTTCATAGTATGTCACATTATGGGGCTACCAGTACACATTGTGCAATACAGTAATCCCAATTCACATTATGACATATATTGTCCCCAGTTCATATTATACCACATTACAGTGCTCTCAGTTCATAGTATGCCACACTATAGTGCCTCCACCTCATAGTGCATCCCATTACAGTACCCCAGTTCATATTACAGTATGTAACATTATAATTCCCTTCACTTCATTTTAGACCACATTACATTGAACAGGTTCAGAGGTGAAACTAGATATTTGTAGGCCCCAAGGTAAAAGTTGTATGGGCCTGTATTTACCACCCAATGGTAAAAAATGTATGTCACTTTGACAGGGAAGATGAGCCACTCTCAGCTCTGGGCTCCACAGCAGCTGCACTACCTGCACTTGTGGTAGCTATGTTCATGTCTCTTAATAAATTAACTAGAACCACTACTGCATATACAGATCTCCTCATACACCTAGCATCTATTGTATTTGACATTTTGCTCAAGGCACTATTTTTACCTAAATATTGGAGAGACGCATCATAGCCATATACAATGCGATCACAGTGTACCAGGGACGATAGGTTGCTACTTTTGTCACAAAAGTAATTGGTATAATTTGTGTATGAAGTTGCAGATTAAGCACAATGAACCATGGTGGAAGTAATGCCTGTGACGCTTGTATTGAAACCTTTTCTACACAGATTTTCGACTATGTGGTTTTGTCATTTAAGTGGTGTGAATAACATGCAAATATTGACCAAAAGACGCTTGGCAAAGTCAAAGTCCATGGGACCCTGTCTGGGGCCAAGGCCCAGCATATAATGATGCAGCTTGTAAAGATGGAATTATTCTTTACATCCCCACGTACTTTGCTACAGTAACTAATTCTGGGTCCAAATACATTTCTCGAAAGACCTAACTTTGGTTACAAAAACTCAAATAAACAGTCTCTAGATGGTTTTGAGTTTCTGAAATGACAACATTACTTGACTCATTGAGGAATGGAAGTGTGAGTAAAAACATTTTCCAGGCCATCATTAGTGTTATTAGGATTGCGTTGGTTTATCATTACAGTCTTTGGATATTGCAATTACATCTTATTCCTATTTTTCATGCTGATTTTGCCTGGGGCTACTTTTATAATGATCATGAGGCCAACAAGACGGCTAATGTGAAAGAGCAGTGGAAATGTAGATTCCACAAAAACACTTTAATCCCATCGCTTAATTAATGATTTGCTGTGAGCAAAATGTCTTGTAGATATTTTTATATTTTTTTTACATGCAGACCCTTAAAGTACGGGCATCCTTTTAGGCTATTAGTTCTTGATTAATGTAAACATTCTATAGGGTTGTATAGTTTATTAAACTACCATCCTATCTGCCACTGCTGTGCCACTATGGTTTATAGAAGTGCTATATTCTTTTTAAAGGTAGGCGAAGGATGTTCTTGAGCCCATTGGGTCTATTTACTAAGCCTTAGATGGAGATAAAGTGGACAGAGATAAAGTACCATCCAATCAGCTCCCAACTGCCATGTCACAGGCTGGGTTTGAAAAATGACAGTTTGGAGCTGATTAGCTTGTACTTTATCAACGTCCACTTTATCTCCATCCACGGCTTAGTAAATAGACCCATAGGTATGAGGCCTGAATTTTTGTGATTGGCTGATTATAGAAACCCTCTTGCTAGGTAGATTTATTTATTCTGTTGATTTATTTATTCTGTTCATATTATTCTGTTGATTAGTTTTGCCCAATAGGATTCTAGTAGATGGAGCCCAATTGGGGATCATATATAGTGAATACTCAGTGTAGCCTCCAGCTTATTCAGTTTGGAAGACCCACCCTCGCACCCCCCCAAAAAAGAATATTGTTTAATGTTGTTTGTGTAGAATAAAAGTTTTCTCTTAAGGTTAGGTACAGCTTTGTGGGATGGAGCATGTCAGTGGCCACATGGGACGCAAGAGGTTCCTGTGGGGCACTTACCCCTTCAAAGTAAGGCATGGTGTCTTCTCTATATGGATGGACCTGTTCTCTTTTTTGCAGAGGCACCCATTGTGTGCCCGAGCAAGGGGAGGTGAGTCCTTCACAGCGCAGAGAAGTCTTCGGGAGATTCATTTTAGTCATCCCTCACCTTGTGTACTCATCATTTTTGGCTAGAGCTGATTATGTAGTGCCTTTATCAAACACATTTTAGAAATTCTAATTTGGTTAAATTGAATAAAAGCAGTGACCTTTAATCCAAACAGTTGTTGTCTGTGTGGTTATTTCATTTGGAGTTATTAGGGGATTTCTAGTTTTGTTAATTGCAATATTGAATGGATGCCTTTTCTTCCATGTATTTGTGCAGCTGCACTGTCGCTTAGTTTAGACAGCCAGCTTGCTGCAGTCTTTGGCCAATATTGGTGAAAACAAATATGCGATCTATGCTATGAGGTGGACTGGAAATTTCTGGAAATTAATGTTATTGATGATAATGTAGGAACAAAAGCAGGTTCAAATTACATTATTTTAACTTTTTCCATTTTAAAAGAAATCCAGATCCCACTACAATCCAGATTTGAGTGGGAAATACTTTATTGCCCATCGCCACCCACTGGACTGGATTTTGAGGGGTATCAACTATACCACCACCTTGTACATATAGTTTATTCCAAAACACCTTTGTTTCATTTGCTTCACTTTCTCGAGTGTAATGATGCTCCATTTATTGTACATGACTTTCAGAGAAGGACACATGGTTTCTTGTGTTTTTTGTGATACATCCACTACCTACAGTATGCTCCGCTGAGTGATCACTTTGCCTGGTATACTCAGTCAGTACTTACTTATACAGGCCTACAGAGCACTGCATGCTACCTACTGGGAGTCACTAGACACAGAGAGGTAGTGTGATGCACTGAAAGTACAGGCAGTGTTGGTGAGTAACTCCCAACTGTGGTAGAGAATATTGGTTCAAAGCCATTGATTGTGGAGAAACATCTGATTTTATGAGAAAACCATTGTCCATTTGTGGACAACCCTATGTAAGATTACATAGGGCAACAGATGACTAGAGTAGCCTTGAAACCCCCCTCCTCTGGCTGAGAGCACGAATTATGACCACAATAGCAATAGTATTTAATCCGATAACTAGAGCTGTTGCCACAACATGCATTTTAAAGGACAGAGTGGAGCTGCTGCACATGGTCAGCAGACATCTATAGCCACTTCTTCTACCAAGTTTGCTGTGAGTGTGGATCTGGGCACTCAATCTTTGAGTACACTGGACCAGAGAGTAGCTACCAGGAAGAAGAGAGGCTTTTTTCCATGAGGTGGGAGATTTATTAACAGTTTCTTATATAGCACAGCAAATTTAATTTCAATTTACAATTGGAAACCGTGATAACATAAAATAAAACAATTTCAAACAGTTAAAAAACAAGACTGGGTAATAATAAAAAGTCATAGAGGTAGGAGGGCCCTGCTCACAAGCTTACAATCTATGTGTGCTTATATGTTTGTGTATTTATATATTATGGGATGTTTAACCTTTCCCTGACCACTTATGTTATGTATATTAGTTAAATATTTTGATACAGCCTATACTATGGATCATCTAAAGTGTTATTAGCACAGTATTCCATAAACCATCCATTGTATAAAGAGACAAATGTGTACATTTATGTCCGAGGTTGTTGCCATGTTCTTCTACCGCAACCCTAGACTCCTGAACTGCTGCAATGTCCCACAGAGTGGGAGATTGTGGATTGCATATGGAAACCCCAGTCTATCTAATCTTGCATTTGCCCCTGAGATCATTTATTAGACATTTATATAATAATCGGCTGTTCATTAGTATTTGCTGTGGGAGCCTCGGCACATGCTGCCTGTCCAACGGCTCAGACTGATAGGGAAGCAGGACAGAGTCAGAGATGAGGACCTGCCATGTTGTCGGGACAGTGGTAAGCACAAATGGGTCTGGAATGGAGCTAGGGACAGGTGGCTGGACGGGACAGAGAGGAGGGCTGGTGGGACAGAGGAGCAGATGTATTAACTGGAGAAGGCATAAGAAAGTGATAAACCAATGATAAGTGCAAGGTGATAAACACACCAGCCAATAAGTTCCAATATGTAAATGAACAGTTAGGAGCTGATTGGCTGGTGCGTTTATCACTTATCACTGGTTTAACACTTCCTTATGCCTTCTCCAGGTTAATACATCTGCCCCACAATGTGGTGCACGGCAGCAGATAGAGGAGGCGGTATGAGATTCGGAGGGGCTAGGGGGGGGGGGGAATCATACTTAGAAGACCAGGATGCCAGGCCCCTTTACTAGTAATAGAATGCCCAACCATTAGCAATAATAAAATCAAACTGAAACTGTATAGCTTGGCTTTTTTGTTGAGTTAAAACATTTGATCTTTAGCTCAGCTTGAGTATAACTCTTTCTAATATATTTAAGATTAGTAATTTGAAATTGGTCATGTTTATTATAATGATTAAACCATAATTTGCATGACACAATTATTAGGTATTGTAAAGAAAGCTAATACGGCATGGTGGGAAGCAATAAAATAAGCAGCCACTTTTATTCAAATGGCTTTTTCTAATTCATAAGACGTTGAAATTAAAAGGCTCAATAAAATATTTTTGGCGATAAATAAAAAAAAGTTTTGTTCCATGTAGAAGTCAAATTATCATGAGCTAGCACAATCATTAGCGCTCTCTGTGGAGGGCTGCTGTGGAATGAATAGGATAAAACATATTTCAATTAGCAGCTCGGAGCTGGCATTAATTACTGTGATTTCTGGTGCTTAGGTAATCTCTTCACCTTCCTCTGTATGAAGGGAAAGCTAATAGAATTTGAATAAACAGGGGAAATGTCTTTTAATGGTCATTTAATTTTGTAAGTGGCAGTTAGATTTATAAAAGAAAAAAAAAAGGGTTTTATTTTTTTTTACTGTTTCTGGTAGGTTCTTGTAGGTCCTCAGAAAAGTGAAAACATGGATTATGTAATTGAAGCAAATTTAAATAGCATGTATTGTTTGTTACTCAGCACATCATGTATTTTTCCACACTGCTGCAACTAATAAATTGAATTAAAATAACTCTGACATGAAAATTAGAGATGAGCGCCTGAAATTTTTCGGGTTTTGTGTTTTGGTTTTGGGTTCGGTTCCGCGGCCGTGTTTTGGGTTCGAACGCGTTTTGGCAAAACCTCACCGAATTTTTTTTGTCGGATTCGGGTGTGTTTTGGATTCGGGTGTTTTTTTCAAAAAACACTAAAAAACAGCTTAAATCATAGAATTTGGGGGTCATTTTGATCCCAAAGTATTATTAACCTCAAAAATCATAATTTACACTCATTTTCAGTCTATTCTGAATACCTCACACCTCACAATATTATTTTTAGTCCTAAAATTTGCACCGAGGTCGCTGTGTGAGTAAGATAAGCGACCCTAGTGGCCGACACAAACACCGGGCCCATCTAGGAGTGGCACTGCAGTGTCACGCAGGATGTCCCTTCCAAAAAACCCTCCCCAAACAGCACATGACGCAAAGAAAAAAAGAGGCGCAATGAGGTAGCTGTGTGAGTAAGATTAGCGACCCTAGTGGCCGACACAAACACCGGGCTCATCTAGGAGTGGCACTGCAGTGTCACGCAGGATGGCCCTTCCAAAAAACCCTCCCCAAACAGCACATGACGCAAAGAAAAAAAGAGGCGCAATGAGGTAGCTGTGTGAGTAAGATTAGCGACCCTAGTGGCCGACACAAACACCGGGCCCATCTAGGAGTGGCACTGCAGTGTCACGCAGGATGTCCCTTCCAAAAAACCCTCCCCAAACAGCACATGACGCAAAGAAAAAAAGAGGCGCAATGAGGTAGCTGACTGTGTGAGTAAGATTAGCGACCCTAGTGGCCGACACAAACACCGGGCCCATTTAGGAGTGGCACTGCAGTGTCACGCAGGATGTCCGTTCCAAAAAACCCTCCCCAATCAGCACATGATGCAAAGAAAAAGAAAAGAAAAAAGAGGTGCAAGATGGAATTGTCCTTGGGCCCTCCCACCCACCCTTATGTTGTATAAACAAAACAGGACATGCACACTTTAACCAACCCATCATTTCAGTGACAGGGTCTGCCACACGACTGTGACTGATATGACGGGTTGGTTTGGACCCCCCCCAAAAAAGAAGCAATTAATCTCTCCTTGCACAAACTGGCTCTACAGAGGCAAGATGTCCACCTCATCATCACCCTCCGATATATCACCGTGTACATCCCCCTCCTCACAGATTATCAATTCGTCCCCACTGGAATCCACCATCTCAGCTCCCTGTGTACTTTGTGGAGGCAATTGCTGCTGGTCAATGTCTCCGCGGAGGAATTGATTATAATTCATTTTAATGAACATCATCTTCTCCACATTTTCTGGATGTAACCTCGTACGCCGATTGCTGACAAGGTGAGCGGCGGCACTAAACACTCTTTCGGAGTACACACTTGTGGGAGGGCAACTTAGGTAGAATAAAGCCAGTTTGTGCAAGGGCCTCCAAATTGCCTCTTTTTCCTGCCAGTATAAGTACGGACTGTGTGACGTGCCTACTTGGATGCGGTCACTCATATAATCCTCCACCATTCTATCAATGTTGAGAGAATCATATGCAGTGACAGTAGACGACATGTCCGTAATCGTTGTCAGGTCCTTCAGTCCGGACCAGATGTCAGCATCAGCAGTCGCTCCAGACTGCCCTGCATCACCGCCAGCGGGTGGGCTCGGAATTCTGAGCCTTTTCCTCGCACCCCCAGTTGCGGGAGAATGTGAAGGAGGAGATGTTGACAGGTCGCGTTCCGCTTGACTTGACAATTTTGTCACCAGCAGGTCTTTCAACCCCAGCAGACTTGTGTCTGCCGGAAAGAGAGATCCAAGGTAGGCTTTAAATCTAGGATCGAGCACGGTGGCCAAAATGTAGTGCTCTGATTTCAACAGATTGACCACCCGTGAATCCTTGTTAAGCGAATTAAGGGCTCCATCCACAAGTCCCACATGCCTAGCGGAATCGCTCCGTGTTAGCTCCTTCTTCAATGCCTCCAGCTTCTTCTGCAAAAGCCTGATGAGGGGAATGACCTGACTCAGGCTGGCAGTGTCTGAACTGACTTCACGTGTGGCAAGTTCAAAGGGCATCAGAACCTTGCACAACGTTGAAATCATTCTCCACTGCGCTTGAGACAGGTGCATTCCACCTACTATATCGTGCTCAATTGTATAGGCTTGAATGGCCTTTTGCTGCTCCTCCAACCTCTGAAGCATATAGAGGGTTGAATTCCACCTCGTTACCACTTCTTGCTTCAGATGATGGCAGGGCAGGTTCAGTAGTTTTTGGTGGTGCTCCAGTCTTCTGTACGTGGTGCCTGTACGCCGAAAGTGTCCCGCAATTCTTCTGGCCACCGACAGCATCTCTTGCACGCCCCTGTCGTTTTTTAAAAAATTCTGCACCACCAAATTCAAGGTATGTGCAAAACATGGGACGTGCTGGAATTTGCCCATATTTAATGCACACACAATATTGCTGGCGTTGTCCGATGCCACAAATCCACAGGAGAGTCCAATTGGGGTAAGCCATTCCGCGATGATCTTCCTCAGTTGCCGTAAGAGGTTTTCAGCTGTGTGCGTATTCTGGAAAGCGGTGATACAAAGCGTAGCCTGCCTAGGAAAGAGTTGGCGTTTGCGAGATGCTGCTACTGGTGCCGCCGCTGCTGTTCTTGCGGCGGGAGTCCATACATCTACCCAGTGGGCTGTCACAGTCATATAGTCCTGACCCTGCCCTGCTCCACTTGTCCACATGTCCGTGGTTAAGTGGACATTGGGTACAACTGCATTTTTTAGGACACTGGTGAGTCTTTTTCTGACGTCCGTGTACATTCTCGGTATCGCCTGCCTAGAGAAGTGGAACCTAGATGGTATTTGGTAACGGGGGCACACTGCCTCAATAAATTGTCTAGTTCCCTGTGAACTAACGGCGGATACCGGACGCACGTCTAACACCAACATAGTTGTCAAGGCCTCAGTTATCCGCTTTGCAGCAGGATGACTGCTGTGATATTTCATCTTCCTCGCAAAGGACTGTTGGACAGTCAATTGCTTACTGGAAGTAGTACAAGTGGGCTTACGACTTCCCCTCTGGGATGACCATCGACTCCCAGCAGCAACAACAGCAGCGCCAGCAGCAGTAGGCGTTACACGCAAGGATGCATCGGAGGAATCCCAGGCAGGAGAGGACTCGTCAGAATTGCCAGTGACATGGCCTGCAGGACTATTGGCATTCCTGGGGAAGGAGGAAATTGACACTGAGGGAGTTGGTGGGGTGGTTTGCGTGAGCTTGGTTACAAGAGGAAGGGATTTACTGGTCAGTGGACTGCTTCCGCTGTCGCCCAAAGTTTTTGAACTTGTCACTGACTTATTATGAATGCGCTGCAGGTGACGTATAAGGGAGGATGTTCCGAGGTGGTTAACGTCCTTACCCCTACTTATTACAGCTTGACAAAGGCAACACACGGCTTGACACCTGTTGTCCGCTTTTCTGTTGAAATACCTCCACACTGAAGAGCTGATTTTTTTGGTATTTTCACCAGGCATGTCAACGGCCATATTCCTCCCACGGACAACAGGTGTCTCCCCGGGTGCCTGACTTAAACAAACCACCTCACCATCAGAATCCTCCTGGTCAATTTCCTCCCCAGCGCCAGCAACACCCATATCCTCCTCATCCTGGTGTACTTCAACATCTTCATCTTCAATCTGACTATCAGGAACTGGACTGCGGGTGCTCCTTCCAGCACTTGCAGGGGGCGTGCAAATGGTGGAAGGCGCATGCTCTTCACGTCCAGTGTTGGGAAGGTCAGGCATCGCAACCGACACAATTGGACTCTCCTTGTGGATTTGGGATTTCGAAGAACGCACAGTTCTTTGCGGTGCTTTTGCCAGCTTGAGTCTTTTCAGTTTTCTAGCGAGAGGCTGAGTGCTTCCATCCTCATGTGAAGCTGAACCACTAGCCATGAACATAGGCCAGGGCCTCAGCCGTTCCTTGCCACTCCGTGTGGTAAATGGCATATTGGCAAGTTTACGCTTCTCCTCCGACAATTTTATTTTAGGTTTTGGAGTCCTTTTTTTACTGATATTTGGTGTTTTGGATTTGACATGCTCTGTACTATGACATTGGGCATCGGCCTTGGCAGACGACGTTGCTGGCATTTCATCGTCTCGGCCATGACTAGTGGCAGCAGCTTCAGCACGAGGTGGAAGTGGATCTTGATCTTTCCCTAATTTTGGAACCTCAACATTTTTGTTCTCCATATTTTAATAGGCACAACTAAAAGGCACCTCAGGTAAACAATGGAGATGGATACTAGTATACAATTATGGACTGCCTGCCGAGTGCAGACACAGAGGTAGCCACAGCCGTGAACTACCGTACTGTACTGTGTCTGCTGCTAATATAGACTGGTTGATAAAGAGATGTCTATGTAACTATGTATGTATAAAGAAGAAAGAAAAAAAAACCACGGTTAGGTGGTATACAATTATGGACGGACTGCCTGCCGAGTGCAGACACAGAGGTAGCCACAGCCGTGAACTACCGTACTGTACTGTGTCTGCTGCTAATAATATAGACTGGTTGATAAAGAGATGTCGTAGTAGTATGTATGTATAAAGAAGAAAGAAAAAAAAAACACGGTTAGGTGGTATACAATTATGGACGGACTGCCTGCCGAGTGCAGACACAGAGGTAGCCACAGCCGTGAACTACCGTACTGTACTGTGTCTGCTGCTAATATAGACTGGTTGATAAAGAGATGTCTATGTAACTATGTATGTATAAAGAAGAAAGAAAAAAAAACCACGGTTAGGTGGTATACAATTATGGACGGACTGCCTGCCGAGTGCAGACACAGAGGTAGCCACAGCCGTGAACTACCGTACTGTACTGTGTCTGCTGCTAATATAGACTGGTTGATAAAGAGATGTCTATGTTACTATGTATGTATAAAGAAGAAAGAAAAAAAAACCACGGTTAGGTGGTATACAATTATGGACGGACTGCCTGCCGAGTGCAGACACAGAGGTAGCCACAGCCGTGAACTACCGTACTGTACTGTGTCTGCTGCTAATATAGACTGGTTGATAAAGAGATGTCTATGTAACTATGTATGTATAAAGAAGAAAGAAAAAAAAACCACGGTTAGGTGGTATACAATTATGGACGGACTGCCTGCCGAGTGCAGACACAGAGGTAGCCACAGCCGTGAACTACCGTACTGTACTGTGTCTGCTGCTAATATAGACTGGTTGATAAAGATATGTCGTAGTAGTATGTATGTATAAAGAAGAAAAAAAAACCACGGTTAGGTGGTATACAATTATGGACGGACTGCCTGCCGAGTGCAGACACAGAGGTAGCCACAGCCGTGAACTACCGTACTGTGTCTGCTGCGACTGGATGATAAATGATATAAAAAATATATATATATCACTACTGCAGCCGGACAGGTATATATTATATATTATATAATGACGGACCTGCTGGACACTGTCTGTCAGCAGAATGAGTTTTATTTTTATAGAATAAAAAAAACAACAACACACAAGTGAAGTCACACGACGAGTGTTTAACTTTTTCAGGCAATCACAATATAAGTATACTACTAACTATACTGGTGGTCAGTGTGGTCAGGTCACTGGTCAGTCACACTGGCAGTGGCACTCCTGCAGCAAAAGTGTGCACTGTTTAATTTTAATATAATATTATGTACTCCTGGCTCCTGCTATAACCTATAACTGGCACTGCAGTGCTCCCCAGTCTCCCCCACAATTATAAGCTGTGTGAGCTGAGCAGTCAGACAGATATATAATATATATAGATGATGCAGCACACTGGGCTGAGCCTGAGCAGTGCACACAGATATGGTATGTGACTGAGTCACTGTGTGTATCGCTTTTTTCAGGCAGAGAACGGATATATTAAATAAACTGCACTGTCTGGTGGTCACTCACTATATAATATTATGTACTCCTGGCTCCTGCTATAACCTATAACTGGCACTGCAGTGCTCCCCAGTCTCCCCCACAATTATAAGCTGTGTGAGCTGAGCAGTCAGACAGATATATAATATATATAGATGATGCAGCACACTGGGCTGAGCCTGAGCAGTGCACACAGATATGGTATGTGACTGAGTCACTGGGTGTATCGCTTTTTTCAGGCAGAGAACGGATATATTAAATAAACTGCACTGTCTGGTGGTCACTCACTAGTAAACTCTCTGCACTCTCTACACTTCTACAGTACTCCTCCTAGTCCTAAGCTCCAGTAAATCTCTCTCTCTTATAATCTAAATGGAGAGGACGCCAGCCACGTCCTCTCCCTATCAATCTCAATGCACGTGTGAAAATGGCGGCGCCGCGCGGCTCCTTATATAGAATCCGAGTCTCGCGATAGAATCCGAGCCTCGCGAGAATCCGACAGCGTCATGATGACGTTCGGGCGCGCTCGGGTTAACCGAGCAAGGCGGGAAGATCCGAGTCGCTCGGACCCGTGAAAAAAAACATGAAGTTCGGGCGGGTTCGGATTCAGAGAAACCGAACCCGCTCATCTCTAATGAAAATTAGCAGACAGCTTACTGCAGTCACATTTGCTACTGGGCTTTGGGCAAAGGATGTAACTTCATCTAGCAATTTGCTAAAATTCACTGTAACCCCCCCCCCCCACCACCACCTCCGGTATTGTTGTTTTTGGGACTTGGTCCCAATAAAAACATGCTTCTCATTATTTCTATAGCTACTTGCACCTAATGGATGGTCCCATTGAGCTGCAACAATACAATTATAGGCAGGGAATGCAGCTGCTATGGGACACAGAACTGAAAGAGGCCCCCCTTCCTGTAAAATGTATTTGTGTTATATACACTTTTCACATTGGGTGGTACATACGGGCCTTTGCAAACTTTTACCTTTGGGCCTACAATATATCTAATTACAGTATGTCCATGGAGCTGCTCATTGTAATGTGGTATAAAATGAACTAGAGGGCATAATAATGTAACATAATATTAACTGGGGTAATGTAATGTAGCACAGTATGAAGCGGAAGCACAAATGTGGCATAATATGAGCTGGGGTCACTGTATGTAATAATGTGAATTGGGGTACTGTGCTCAGAAAATGAACTATGGCACTATTATGTTGCATACAATTAACAACTGTTGCGAATAGGTGTCATGAGAAGCACTGGAACTGGGGTCCCAAGAAAATGTTGCTATGGGTCCCACAAAGTTCTGGCTGGGTATTTAGTGCTCAATGTTATGATGGTCATTTGTGGATGCATTGGATAACAGAGGAGTTGTATATACAGGTGATGAGTATTACTGAGAATATTAAATGAGTAGGTGTCTAAGTTAGGTATTTAGATGAGGTGTGTCGTGTGCATAACACATCCTTAAATAAAGACACTGAGGCATAGATGTGGCAGAGAAACTTTTAGCTATTTAATGAATGCAAATATGTTTATCATTTAAAGACGTATGATGGCAAAGAAAGGATGGGCAAATATCAGCCAATCTGCAATGCCCAACCACAACCAACAACGGGCATTGAAGGCAGATACACAAGCACAACTACCAAATCCCATAAGTAACAAAAGGTATCCACTTACCTTCTACTTTGACTACCCATCCGTTTGGGTGATGATACTGCCCCTCATTAGGGTGGTACAGTAAACTACCAGTCAACAAAGGGAGTCCCCCCCCCCCCCCGGAACAATGCCAACACAAAACCCCAACAAACCTCAAAGGGAAGGGAGAGTGGGAAGCCTGGAACAAAGAGGCTTTGGCCTAGAGGTTTAAACCACCTCTTTTCTTATTCAATCATTCGGTTTCTCATCTCTCTCCAAGCTTTGATACATATGCCCCAAAGTCACAAGTCAATATGCCGCTGCCGAGTATTTGACCTGCCCAGGTGTTCTTACTGTAAAAATGATGGTAGCTGGAGTTTTAAAAGTTAAATCACCCATATACCATTAAAAGCAGAGGTTCTCAAACTCAGTCCTCGGGGGCACACACAGTGCATGTTTTGCAGGTAACCCAGCAGGTGCACAGGTGTATTAATTACTCACTGACACATTTTAAAAGGTCCACAGGTGGAGCTAATTATTTCACTTGCGATTCTTTGAGGAGACCTGCAAAACATGCACTGTGTGTGCCCCCGAGGACCGAGTTTGAGAACCTCTGATTAAAAGCATCTTTACTGCCCAGTACAGTGTTTCTATGAAAGCACAGCCCTATATTCTTTACCAAATTTAACATTGTTTATCTCTAATATGCTAAAGTTTTAAAAAAGTCTGACCGCATCGGTTTCCAGAATAGTTCACTGTTGTGAGTTGAGGACCAGAAAAGCCCATGTAGAGTTGACAGATTTCCCCAACACCTGTCCCCATTCTGCAATTGTTCTCTGCCACTGTCCATTCCAGTATTCCAATATAGCAGCATACTGTATGACAATGTCTTTAGTCACCAATTTATATTAATACCTGTAAACTGCTTTATGATTTATGAGCTTGAGCAGCCATTTGTAGGCTGCAAAAATGAATTTGCTCCCATGTGCCTGCTAAAGATAACTGTTTAAGAATGACAGAAAAGGAATTTTGATGCCAACGAAGGACAGCAGTTCATGTAGCTAGAGTGGCTGATAACACTAACTTATGCATAAACTTTATCGGGTCACTGCTGTTACCTATTGGGCAAGTTTTCTTATACTATTAACTGCAATAAATTTCTTACACATCAAAGTTACTGATTGAGGGTGTACTAAGTGACAGATCAGTCAAGGCCAACAATCCAACTTTATACAGTCACTATGTCATATATGTATTTGTAAATATACAGTTTCCCAAAATTGTCACTCTGCCCTACAGTGAGTAGCTGTTACATAAACATCCTCCACTCTCCCCAGTCTGCTCCCCACAGTCTGCTCCCCACAGTATACAGAAGTAAATGGCAGGTACTCTGATGAAATTGTAGCAAGGTTACCTCCAGTAAGAGATAAAGGGGCATATTTATAAATGATCAGAACTTGATAATTATCAGGACTTGATAATAATCATTACAATTTGTTATCATGGCAAGAAGAAGTTAAGTATCGGAGCCTGTCCCTGTGATGTCTTATTAGTAACACGATCACCAATGCCATCGCTTTACATCAGGGTTGAGACCTGGCCACACTACTGTGCATGTGCCGTCATTGGACTGCACATGTGCGAGTAGAGAGAACTGGGGAGGGATTACATAATGTAGCTGATAGACTTTGCATTCCGGTCTTGGTAAATCTGGTATTTTAGCAGCGCCTATAGACATTGGCGCCAAAAGGAAAGGAAGAGTGAATACTAATTACCTGGACCTAGACATGTTGGAGGGGCCCAGCAGTGTCCTGGGTCTGCCACCCCCTCTTCCTCTTATCTCCCTCCCAAATATTCTTACCTTGTTATGACAAGGTAGGGGGCTGGCCTGATCAGGGGGCAGAGCAGAGATACTGTATCTGCTGCGATCCCTCATTTTCAATAGCAAAAGCAGCCCCATAGATAGGGCTGTAGAGAGCGGTGCCAGCCTAGACACAGTAGTGGGCATGACCCAATAAGGGGCAGACATGTGGGGCACATCAGCATTTTTACTTGGTCTTGTAAATGTGTACATCTTCCTCTGTGGCACCAGTGACATCTTCAGGAAGATGGCATTGCACAGTGAAAGCAAAGACCCTCTTTTTTATTTATTAACAGTTTCTTATATATAGCGCAGCAAATTCCGTTTGCTCAGAACATTTTATTAGAGGGTGCACCGTAGGAGGGATGTGTTTAGAACCACCTACTTGGCGTGTCTAGCACCACCTATTGGGCGTGTTTAGCACCACCTATTGGCACTCAATGCAATAAAAATCACATACCACAAGGGGCATGGCCACTGCAAACGGGGATGTGTCAACATTACATGCCACCTGTTTTTAATCACTCTGGGAGCATTACTTTCCCTTCCATATGCACTTTGCCTATATGGTAGTTTCTCACAACGTGGAACCTCTGAAGAAATGTCCTCCCTGGGTAGACAGCGTATTCAGTCGATAATCACTATTCATGTAGGTTATCACATGGTCCAGAAGATGCCTGTTTATGTAGGAATATAACTAAGATCATCATCGTGCAACAGAGGTTCAACCAGACTCATGACATCTCACCCCCACAATCATCCTCTCCCTGCGCCATCTCTCACCCACACCATCATCTCCCGCCTGCATCTCCTTGCCACTCTTACAATCCACCTTTCTTTGTGTCTCTTAGCCTGCCCCTTCATTCTGTATCTTTCAGCCTCTACCTCCCTTCATTCTGTGCCTGCATACAGACAGTGCCCACAGTAGTAGTGCCCCTTACATAATGCCCATAGTAGTAGTGCCCCTTACTTAATGCCTATAATAGTAGTGCCCTTTACAAAATGCCCATAGTAGTAGTGCCCCTTACAGAATGTCCATAGTAGTAGTGCCCCTTACAGAATTCCCATAGTAGTAGTGCCCCTTACATAGGGGTATATCCAGAAAAAAATTACAAGGGGGGCACCAAAAAAGAGGAAGAGGGTGGAGGTTCTTTTGCACGTGCTCCTTGAAATGTGGGTATGGCCTTACAACAAGGGGTGGTAGGTAGTAAGGTCTGGTAGGTGATGATGAGTGTCTGTGGAATGATGTTGTGGGCAGTAGTGCAAGTAGAGAAAATGTCTTAGTGGTACTCTAAGCAAAAAACAATGAACGTGGCTACTCGAAAACAGGGATGTATCAGCATGACACACCACCCATTTTCAACAATATGGGAGCATTCCTCTTCATTCTGTTCCAAATACACCTTACCTACCGGTGGTTTCACAGCAACGGGGAACCTTTGAAGAAACGGATCCTCCCGGGGAAGACAGTGTCTTCAGTCAGTATTTATTATTCATGTAGGAGATCACCTGATCCTGAAGATGCTTGTTGGTGTAGGAATATAACAAATGCATCATCAAATAAAGGTTCAACCAGACTTGTGCCTCCTGTGGTACTCCATGCCCCCTGTACCCACTCGTTCCTACTGCTACTTGTATCTCTTCAGCCTCCTGTCTTTCCAGCACCCAGTCACTCCAAAACACCCTGCCATATTCCTCAGCCTCCCCCACACTCTGCATCTCCCCAGACTCCCCCACACTCCGCGTCCTCTAGACTCCCCCACACTCGGGGTCCCCCAGACTCAGCATCTCTGAGCCTCCCCCTCACTTTGTGTTCCTCAGTCTCCCCCACACTCTGCGTCCCCCAGCTTCCCCCATGTGCCTTTCATCCTCCCTCTCTGTCAGCTCTCTGTGTCCCCCTCTTTGGCTCTCAGCCACTCTCAGCAGTCTTCTTTGTGTTAGCCTCGTTCTGTTTCATCAGCCTCCCCTTGTTACTGCCTCCCCCTCTGTCTTTTATCTCACACACACTAACGCAGTGGCCTGCCAGCCCAGAACACTAAAGATTAACACCGGGCGGTAAGCCGCACCTGCACAACAGCGCTGGGTCGGAGACTTGGTGTAGAGCCACATACAAATTCAACGGAGCGACGGGGTGGGGGGGCTGACTGGTTCCCCACAATCCCCCCTCCCCTTTTGAATCTGCCACTGCCCTTACACATGCCCACCGACACAGCACAGTACTTACTTGAGCCCCGCTCCAGCACCGACAGCCATCCGAAGCTCCTCACGCTTGGTACCATGGGAGAAACATCATGAACTTGTGACAGCTCTCCCTTCACACACTGCAGGAGCCAGAAGGTGGAGCTCTGGGGCGAGCTCGAGCCTACAGCTGCAGTGCGGGTGGGGAGAGAGGAGGAATCAGCACACATGAGCTGCATGCATGTGTGAGGGCAGGGCCGGTGCAAGGTTTCTTGACACCCTAGGCAAAACTTTAGCCTGCTCCCCCCCCCCCTCTGCATGCTTACATAGTGGTACGTGGTGGATGCCGTACATGCAGGAGTCTGCAATTGTGGGGGTGGGGGCTAGCGGGCAACATGCGGGAGTCTGCAATCGCTGAAGGGGTGGTAGTCAAAAACACGCCTGAGACTGAAATCGCAAGGTGTGTGAAGGGGGGGGGGGGGGGGGGAGAGGATGCGGACAACATGCCAGAGTCTGCGAATGGGCGAGGTGCGGACACTATTCTATAATCGCTTGGGCGGGGGCTGCAGGCAACAGGCGGGAATTTGCAATCGCGAGGGGGGGGAGGAGGAACATAACGGAGTCTGCAATGGGGGGGGGGATTGTGTTTTGCGGGCAACATGCCCAATTTTACAATCACAGTATGTTGGGAGGGGGGGTGCGGGCAACAAGCGGGAGTTTGCAATCGCGAGGGAAGGAAAAGGAAACATCACCGAGTCTGCAATAGAAGGGAGGGTTGTGAGCAACATTCCTGATTCTACGCAGTGTGGGGAGGGGGGGTGTTTGCGGGCAACATGTTGGAGTCTGCAATCGCGAGGGAGGGGTACCTGAGTCTGCCATCCAGGGGAGGGGGGAGACTGAAACATCCCAGAATCTGCAGTCGCGCCAGGGTGTGGGGGGCGGATTTGGTGGTGTGTGCTACATGCCCCCGACTCTGCAATCGTGAGGGTGTTGCGGGCAACAAGCTGGAGTCTGCAATCAGGGGGCGGAGGATTAGTGGCGATCGGACATCATGCCCGAGAACGCAATTCGCAGGGGGGGTGGGGGAGAGAATCACGCCCGGGTCCGCAATAGTGGGGGGTGCAGGCATCATGCCCGAGTCCGCAATGCGTGCAGGGGGGGTGTGTATGTTGTGCGGGTATCATGCCCATCTCCACAATCATGGGGGGATGCAGGCATCATGCCTGAGCCTGCAATACGTGGAGGGGTGTGGGCATCATCCCGAGTGTCCGCAATTCGTGGGGGGGATGGGTTGTGTGGGCATCCAGGGGCAAACGCAGGATTTGTGTGGAAGGGTTTCCGTGGGATATAGATATAATATACATTATGTATATAGTAGTCGGTGTGCGGGCATCATTACAGAGTCCACAATTGCGGGGGAGAAGGGGTGCGGGCATCATGCCCGAGTCCACAATTTGCAGGGCACGGGTGCGGGCATCATGCGGGGGTTACAGGCAGGGCCGGTGCTAAGGTGATCAGCACCCTCCTGCAAACTATACATTTTGCGCCCTCCTAAAAATACAGATGTGGCCACTCTCATCCTACCAGCAAGCAGCCACATTGCGCTGATGACTAGCCACGGCAAGCTGCGTCCCATTCGCAGGAGTGTACACACCGGGGGTGATTCCGAGTTGTTCGCTCGTATTAGTCGCAAACTGCGCATGCGCAATGTTCGTAGTGCGCCTGCGCCAAGTAAATTAGCACAAAAGTTTGGTATTTTACTCACGGCCTAACAAAGATTTTTCATCGTTCTGGTGATCGGAGTGTGATTGACAGGAAGTGGGTATTTCTGGGCAGAAACTGGCCGTTTTATGGGAGTGTGCGGAAAAACGCTGGCGTTTCTGGAAAAAACGCGTGTGTCTAAAGAAATGGGGGAGTGTCTGGGCGAACGCTGGGTGTGTTTGTGACGTCAAACCAGGAACGAAACTGACTGAACTGATCGCAGTGTAGGAGTAAGTCTCGAGCTACTCAGAAACTGCTAAGAAATTTCTATTCGCAAATCTGCTAATTTTTCGTTCGCAATTCTGCTATGCTAAGATAGTTACACTCCCAGAGGGCGGCGGCTTAGCGTGTGCAAAGCTGCTAAAAGCAGCTAGCGAGCGAACAACTCGGAATGAGGGCCACCATGCGATCCTAATGATAGCGCATTCATGGACACCCGCAGGCACGCTTATAGCAGAAAACAAGTTGCATTTGCCACAATTAGCCTTTAAGCTGAGGAGGGACACAGCTGTATGTCTGCTTGACATGTCTCTTTACTATGTTTCATAGGGGTCTATTCATGATGCAGTGTAAACAGTGGAGAAGTTGCCTATGGCAACCAATCAGTGTTGAGGTAACATTTATAAAGTGTATTCTATAAAATTATATAAGCTGATTGGTTGCCATGGGCAACTTCTTCACTGACTTACTTCTCCACACTTTTCACTGCTTCATGAATAGGCCCCACAGAAATGTGAAAAGAGAGAGAGGGTGATCGGGTGAGTGTTAGAGACGGTGGGTGACAGGAAAGTCAGTAGGTGACAGGGAGAGCGTGACAGGAGAGAGAGCGGACGGGAAAAGGGTAACGGCAGGGAGATGCAGTGGGAGAAGGGCAGAGAGTGAAGCTAGGGAGAGGCAGTGACCAGTGAGTGGAGGAAGGTGACAAGCAGAGGGTGAAAACAGAGGGTGACATTGAGAGGGTGAGAGTCACTGTGTAACAAGCGAGAGAGGTGATGGGGAAATGGTGAGAATCAGTTGACAACAGGAAGAGTGTAACAGAACAGAGGTGACGGAGTGAGGGTAATACCCCTTTTACACCGTCAGCATATAACACGGATTATTCCACATGAAGGTGCATAACCCGTGTTGCTGGCTGGTGTAAAAGGTTCGAGTTGGAATAATCCGGGTCGAGTGACCCGGTATTCCAACTCGGGTGGTTTGCAGGGTTGAACACGTGTTCAACTCGGCAAACTTTGCAGTGTACAGTGAATGTGCGGGCGGCGCTTGGAGATCATGTGATCTCCAAGTGCCACCCCGCCGCGTCACTGGCAATATGCCGGGTTGGTGAGTGCAGTGGGAAAGGGAGCTGACGCAGGGCGCAGCCGGGTAGCACCCGTGTCAGGCTCCCGGCTGCAACCCGCGCTGTTGGTCTAAAAGCGGTATAAGAGTCAGTGAGTGATAGGGAGGGGGTCTCAGGAGAGAGGTGACGGGCGGGGAGAGGCAGTGGGTGATAGGCAGTGGGAAACTGCATTAATTAAAAAACAAAAACACATTAATATGCCACTCCCCCATACAAATTTTTAATATAACGTCCCCCCCTCCCCAGCACACATTAATATAACACCACCCCTTCCCCTGCATACATTAATATACCACCCCCCCTCCCCTGCACACATTAATATACCACCCCCCCTCCCCTGCACACATTAATATAGCCCCCTGCACACACTAATATACCACCCCCCCTCCCCTGCACACATTAATATACCCCCCTCCCCTGCACACACTAATATACCCCCCCTCCCCTGCACACACTAATATACCCCCCTCCCCTGCACACATTAATATACCCCCCCTCTGCTGCACACACTAATATACCACCCCCCCTCCCCTGCACACATTAATATACCCCCCTCCGCTGCACAAACTAATATACCCCCTCTCCCCTGCACACATTAATATACTACCACCCCCCTCCCCTGCACACATTAATATACCACCCCCCACCCCTGCACACACTAATATACCCCCCTGCACACACTAATATACCACACCCCCTCCCCTGCACACATTAATATACCACCCCCCTCCCCTGCACACACTAATATACCCCCCTGCACACACTAATATACCACCCCCTCCCCTGAACACATTAATATACCCACCCCCTCACCTGCACACATTAATATACCACTCCCCCTCCCCTGCACACACTAATATACAACCCCCCTGCACACATTAATATACCCCCCCCTCCCCAGCACACACTAATATACCCCCCTGCACACACTAATATACCACCCCCCTCCCCTGCACACATTAATATACCCTTCCCTGCACACACTAATATACAACCCCCCCTGCACACATTAATATACCACCCCCCCCCTCCCCTGCACACACTAATATACCCCCCTGCACACACTAATGTACCACCCCCCCTCCCCTGAACACATTAATATACCCACCCCCTCACCTGCACACATTAATATACTACTCCCCCTCCCCTGCACACTCTAATATACAACCCCCCTGCACACATTAATATACCACCCCCCCTCCCCAGCACACACTAATAAACCCCCCCTGCACACACTAATATACCACCCCCCCCTCCCCTGCACACACTAATATACAATCCCCCCCATGCACACATTAATATACCACCCCCCCTCCCCTGCAAACACTAATATACCACCCCCCCTCCACACACTAATATACAACCCCACTCCCCTGCACACACTAATATACAACCCCCCCCCCCTCCCCTGCACACAGTAAAATTACCACTTTCCCTCATCAGTAGCAGAATGTACCTGAGTCTGTGCTCCCCCCTTTGGTATGGCTTTCTGATAGACCTGCTGGGCTGCTGCTCCTCACGTCTGAAGGCTCCTCTCTAGTCTAATGCATTGCACAACTTCCTGTTCCTGTCCATGCAGGAAGCAAACTCAGCAGAGCGTCGGGAGGTAATTGCTCGGCTTCTGTATGAGCACACTGCAGCATGTGGCTGCAAAGGGTAAATAAAAGTGCCCTGGCCCCGGGGGGGGGGGTTCAGGGTGCAGGCAACATCCTCAAGTGAATATGTGAGGCGCTATCACGGAGGTGGGGGGCGACAGATTTGTAGAGACAGCATTTTCTCATCAGTGTGTTCTGCCGCCCTCCAGTGGCCGGCGTTCATAGGCAGCTGCCTAAAGCTGCCTAGTGATAGCGCCGGCCCTGTGTGAGGGGGTGCTGGACATTAGGGGGTGCCTGTGCGCACCAGCCTCCCGTGCATATGCCTTTGCGTTTGCTACTGTATCTAGTGCTTATGCGCAATCTTCCTGAATATCACTGGGAAAATGGTGCTGCTTAAGGAGAAAGGACCTGCTACCTGGAGCAAGGTAAGATGCTGATGTTCCCTTTGGCTCTGCCCCATTATAAGGTCGCGCCCCCTACAGTGCCCAGATCGGCACTGTTCTCTATGGCCCTATCTATAGAAGTATATGGGGATGGTTATGCTGTTGAAAATGAGGGATCACATCAGATATCTCTGATGTCTGCTGTGTTCCTCCCATGCATACGGTACATCCTGGGAATGCTTAATATTTGCATATAGACCCAAAAAAAACTGTGTTATGAGGGGATATCCCACAAATATTTTTTAATAAATACAGATTTGTCTATATACACCTATTCTCAAATCGTGCCAAACAGCCCATTTGGCATGCCTTGATATATGCTTCTAAGCTGCAACATGTGTCTTTTTTACTCAACATTTGTTAAATATGCTTCTTTATTACACGGCTAATGTGACGGTAGATATATTCAAGAATAGTGGATTGTGTACTGACAGCAGTGCGAAAAAGTTGCTAGTCTGAAAAAAGTCAAGAAATTGGGGAAAGCATCAGCGAGATATAATGGAGTCCGAGATCTCCGGAGGTGCGGGATGCTGGCCGATCTTGGATGTTTTTCAAAGGGGTAATCACTTACAAGGCATAGTTTTGCCATGTAAGTGTTTGCCCCATTAAAAAAACCTCGGAGATCGTCCGCACATCCAGTGATCTCGGACTCCATTACATCTCACTACATATGACTGTGCCGAGCCATGCATCCTACCTTGCAGTATTGTGTGAATGTACACTGCCACAATTTTGTATGGTAGCATGCTACTACAGTGTGAAAAAGATGCTACGCACTGTGAAAAGGATGCAAAAATGTGAAACAAGCATCTCACACCATATGGCACAAAAACTGTATGAGAATGAGGACACATCTGTATGCTTCTATGAGAAGCTTGTGTCCTGGGAAGCCCTTAAAACATAGGCTTACCTCCACTCTAAGGGGGTGATTCAGACCTGATCATAGATGATCAGTTTTTCTGACATGCGGGGGGACACCCAGCAAAGGGCTAGTCTGCCTCACATGTCAGGCTCTGCCCCCGCACAGGTGTGAAAGCATCGCACAGCACCGATGCTTTCGCACCTGCCATGTTCTGGGTCGCAGCGGCTGCATGTGATGTCATGGTGCCCACCCCCACAACGGTCCGAACATGCCTGCGTTGTCTGGACTGTGCCCCACCAACGGCATTCTAACGCCATTGGCACATCCCTTCCCACCCCGCAACTACCTCTGCCTGTCAATCAGGCAGAGGCGAGTGCAGTGGTAAGATGCTTTAACGGGCGCAATCCCTAAAGGGCATCAGGCTACGATCGCTGCCGCTGCAGCTATTGGGTCTGAATTAGGCCCTAAGCCTCTTTGCTTTTTGCCACAATTAAATAGTATAATATAAAGTATTTCACTTGTATTTCACGTTTCCATCTGTACACCCTCCTCATAGACGGCCTGATTCAGAGGTGCATGCATGTCAATGTCGGATTCAGTAGAATGATTTTTTGTCAC
This sequence comes from Pseudophryne corroboree, assembly GCF_028390025.1. NCBI lineage: Eukaryota > Metazoa > Chordata > Amphibia > Anura > Myobatrachidae > Pseudophryne > Pseudophryne corroboree. Next base: position 686,516,579 of record NC_086449.1, read on the forward strand.
TGCACATGCACCAAAGTCACACTTTGCAAATGCAGAAATAGCGCATGCACAATGGATTTGTTTGCCACATGAGTGACAGGTAAGTATTCTGGGGACATAAAGGGGGTGGCTAGGACCATTTTCTGGGCGTGCCCTAGTCAGCCACTGCAAATTAGTTCAAAGCAGAAGAGGACCCGGCAGCTTATTTGAGATGTTCAATCTGACAGTTTAGGGCTACTGAAAGGTTTCAGCCTCCAAGCAGCACTGCTGATATCAGACACTGGTGAGTTTAAAGGGGGCACAGATTATTATTTGATTAAAAGGGGCACTACTATGCTGTTTGTAGTATTTGTCAGTCACATGGCACACAACCGTACAACATACTGTATTATCAACTCAGAATGGGGCCTAGAAAGGATGGGGCCATAGGCATATTTTTGCACTGTCCACCACTTGCAAACTCCACCAATGAAGCTAAGTCCTTTACCGCAATCATGAATAGTGCCTATTTCCAAAAAATAAATAGAATATATTTTGTAGCACATACATTTATACATTAAATGCACAGCAACAAAAATTGTATTTATATATTTACAAAGCAAGAATAGATCCGGGAATAACACATTTATTAATTGCAAAGGATGCTACAAATGTGGTAACTGCAATATCTGCAAATATCTTCACCCAAATAGGAAGAAATTTAGTAACCACGACAGCACCAAAGATTACAGCATTAAGGATTTCCTTAATTGTAACTCGACTATGGTAGTATACTTGCTGGAGTGTACATGTGGACTAAAATACGTCGGAAAGACGAAACGAGTTCTTAAGCTACGAATTCAAGAACATATCAGGAATATTAAAAATAAGGTAGACAACCATACCGTTTCCAAACATTTTACAGAAAAACATAAATCCAACCCGGAAGATATCTCGTTTAAAGCAATTGAACTGGTAAAACTTGGAGAAAGAGGAGGTGATGTCCTAAACAAGTTGTCGAGACGGGAAATGTTTTGGATATATGAACTCAAGACCTTATCCCCATTAGGACTGAATGAGGCGTTTGAAATTGCCCCTTTCCTCTGATACTTCATCCACGTATTCTCTTATCACATTATTTTATCACATCCTTTTACCATCTTTATCACATTTTATCTCCTTTTTAATATACTCTCCTTGATTTATGAAATTGGTTCCTTTATATCTATATTAAGTTAAGGTTTTAAGTCATAAGCCATTTTTATGGTCTTTTCCAGCTGAAGTGTTCAATGGACAATTCCGTAAATAAATATGAAAAGTACCGCAAGACGTATACAAGCGCTGTATAAGACTGAGTTTATGGACACAACAAAAACTATGGACATCTTCTACAAAGACTAAGGAAGAATGAATCCACATGACTGTTTCGGATAAAGAATTTTTTATTATTAAAAATTTTTTTTTTAAAAAAAGCCCAAAATTTGCACACACATATTATATATAATTAATAATAATTTTAAACATCCAATTGCACTCAAAATAAATTATTAATATAGCACTAACACTTTAAATATAAATAATTTATTCCAGGGCACTGTCACTTTTAACCCCTATCACCTATGTGAGATATGTATTTATATGTATTTATATCCACATATACATGTATGTATATATATACATACATGTAATCCATCACAATTTGCACACTGGTAAATTACAAGTGAAGTGCACCCAGTAAAATTGGTTATGCGCCTATTAGCGCTACTGAATTACGGTGCGTTCCACTGCATATCACTTCCGTATCTCTCACGGAAGTGACGTCAGCGGCATAGCGGTGCGTTCCACCGCTATGTCCTGCTCCCCTCCACTTTAATGGCGGTGCGTTCCACCGCCCTACTGTGCTCACTTCCGTGCTTCTCACGGACGTCAGCGTCATAGCGGTGCGTTCCACCGCTATGTCCTGCTCTCCTCCACTTTAATGGCGGTGCGTTCCACCGCCGCACTGCGCTCCCTTCCGTGCTTCTCACGGACACAAAGTGAGTGCTGTGGCGGTACATACCGCTAATTACTATCCCTTCTTCCCCATCCGCTCTAGCACTCCACTGGCTTATTTTAAATTACACATTAAAATTCGCTATTTAAATGCACATCACGCCGGCCGGAAATGACGCATGCGTTCCACATGCGTTCCACCACCATTTCCGACGGCAATTGACATTCTTTCACTCTTTCACTCCTTATTCATGTTCTATATAAAGTTTTGGTTCTTTCTTACTCTACTATAATTCTAATTATGTCCAACTGTTTTGAGTGCATATTAGATTGTAGTTATACTAATTTTCCAAAAAATTAATGACAATCACAGGAAGTGATGTCATGGTCAATTTCCTCCCTCTGGGCATAAATAGAGCAAAGATTGCTCAGTGTGGTTATCCCCTTGATGAAGTCCTGTTGCTGACGGACGAAACGCGTTGGGAGTACCTGCAGACACCTCCTCTTGATGGACAGATAAGCCTAAAACTATTTTAAATCCTGTACGCATGCATTTCAGTCATATTCATGGACAGATAAGCCTGATTTAATTTTTTATCCTGTACGCATGCTATACAGCTATTTTTATGTGTGTTTTTATGTGATTATGTTATTAAAAACTGTCTTGTATTTTTAATATATACACTGCGCAGGCTGTAAATTTATACTCTGTGGGAATAAGCTAAGTTCCCTAATAAGGCCTGTGAAACTAAACAGTAACATAATATGCAACATAAACGGTACACACTATGTTAGTTTTTTCTGTTTTATCCGCATGTTCTTAATCCTCAAAAAGACTACTACTTGATTCAAGTCTCTACCTGCCAGATAAGTGTTTTAAATCGATCCTTATCATCCATTTTTTATACCTTCATTTTCCCTGACCCTAATAATTACACTCTTGGGCGCTTGTTTTTCCAATTCTTGCAACAAATTTTATATGCATGCCAAGCATATCTATATGTATTACAAGCTGCCGCTCTGATAATTTACTGAGAAGTGCTTTTATATGAAATAGGGACTTTTACCTCACGTATCTTCTTTTAAAATCTTTTTTAATATATTCACTACGTTTTACTATATTTCTAAACAATACTTTTTATACTGTGCACTATTACCACATAAATTGCACCCGAGCGCCGTGGTCTTCAATTCTATATATATATATATATATATATATATATAATGCCATTTATGTCATGTTAAATTTGTTAACCTATAATTAATTTGCTGAAGAGCTGCTTATTAAACGCTAACACACAACTGGCTGCTAGTGATGGCTGTTTCAGACCTATGCCTGTGCAGTTTGACGTGGTCCTTATCTGGGGCTTGCTTCAGGCTCTTAACAATACTGAGACCTCATAAGCTGACTTCAGGAGGTCACCTTATTCAGCTTCATCACCTGCCACCACATTCAACCTTGATGGGACTGCAGTAAGTCAACAATGGCTTCTCATCTACATCGCCAAGACCTTTCTGGTAATTGAATCCTGTACATGAATCGGGGACTCCATGCACAATAACTGGTACTTTAAAGTACCAATTTCTTATTCATCAGCATTTTTATTGATGCACATCGTTTACATCAGCTTTATATAAGGAGTTACAAAAACATTGGAGAGATTACTCATTATAATGCATTATAAAATCTATAGACTACAAGAGCCTACATACCGTAGTCTATAAATTTTAATAATGACAAACATTTAATATCAATATTTATTTCTTTATGTGTATTTTTCATTAGTGTAATTGTAACTGTTTAGTAAATGATTTAAATTGTTAAATACATGTCTTGATAGTATACCTTTAGCCACATCAATACGGTTATCATTTTATTAATGTAATTCCACCCCTGGTTTACTTTCTGCATATTACCAACTGTGCTTATTTCACAACACAAATACTGTAAATAAAAAAATATGATGCCATTAAATTTGTTAAAAACTACACAGTACTCAAAATTCTAAACAAAAATAATGAATCCATTTATTGTATATGTATGCTTAAAAGCTGTTTTTACTTTTTACCAATAGTTAATTATACAAAAGACAAATGCAATTTGAGCTATGCTTGTGAAATAAAATATATAACTTTAGGATAAAATTTATCCGAATGCTCATTGAAAACTAACTTCACTTATTAAAACTAATTAAACAGGATGCTGCATTTATTAATCTGTTTTATTGAATTTCCCTCCAAAAAAAAAAAACTAATGGAGTAGGATTGTATGCCACTAAGAAACATCTGCTGAAGAAAATCAAAATTAATGATAAACAGAATGGCTTAGTTTAATGACTGATTTTGATCCAGATGTATACAACCATAAAAAAGCTATTAGAGACCATTACCAATTAACAGAACTATATCCCAATGTTAGTGAAAACAATGCAGAGATTGCTGAGGAATTTAACTTTAGTAGGTTTGTTTGAAGCTTAAAACATTTTATTGTATAGAAACAAAATTATGCAGCCTACAGTAATAGACTTGGAATATCCGACAATTACATTTTAAAAAGCTAGTGGAAGTTCTTAAAACCGGCACCCTATAAGGGAATGTTCTATTCATTGAGAATTGTTGGCAATAAATGATTTACTTAAATTCTTAAAGAACATTTTAGTAGATCTTTAGGAAAGTGAAAGCTAGTTAATATTATATTAATTGCTGCTATTATTAAATATGCCTAAATATTTTGCTAATACTGCGCTGAGGAATATGTGTGCGCTATATCAATAACTGGTAATAATAATAATAATAATAATACTAAAGGAATAAAATTATGATCCATCTCAGATTATAGATACATTTAAGATACTTAATCTAAATGTGGCGCATCCATGGTCACATAGAAAGAAGTTTCTCAAATACTGTATGCAATTTCTAGAATGTGTGAAGTTTTAATATCCATATGTTGTTGAACTACAGCTCCTCACCCACATACATGATGAGTAAGCTGGAATTTATTGTATTAGGAACATCCACAATGTGCCATTACATATGTGTCAAAGGAATACATATGCCGGCGGTCACTTGACAGACCGCAGCATACTCCCCCCATCCCCTATCCTAACCCTCGGGGGGGGGGGGTGGCTAAGGCTAACCCTCAGGAGAAGTCAACTAGAGCTAACCACCCACCTAGTGCCTTACTCCCTCCCCCCCCATCCCCAACACTAACCTTGAACCTCGTTACTCACCTGCGGTACCCCAGGTGTCAGTTATTAGGTGCTGGCCTCCTGAGTGCTGTTTTCGGGATTCCGGCGTTTTTCACATGACTGAACGCATCCCATGACAAAAAATCCATTTTGGTGTGTCACGGATTTACAGGCACCATGCGACTTTTTCAAATAAGTCTCCTAATCTATGACTAGTTTATGCCAATTCCTTTACACAAAAATATGAATCCTAAATACTTACAGGTCTATTCATTTGGTGCCAGTTTTCACGCCAGTCGGAAAAACCGGAACATTTTTTAACAGAAATAGGTTGAATCAGGATTCGACCTATTCAATGACAGTGCCGTTTTTCTGACAGTTTGAAAAAACGGCACTCATCAAAAAACACGTGGATCGGCGGAACAGCCGAGGATCCACGTGTTTTGTCAAACTAATGGGCAATTCCGACAGGAAATTGGCACTTTTTCGACAATGCTGATTCGACTTCAAAAAAAGTCGAATCAGCATTGTGAAAACAGGCAAAACCTGTCAGAATTGCCCGCTAATTGAATACTGAACTTTCAGATCCTCTCCGTCAGAGAGGATACGTCAGTCATTGCATAGACCCCTAACTGCACATGTGCAAAATTCAATAACAAGTACACAATCTGGATAAAAAAGCAAAATACAGAAGTCTGATACATCATGCCTCGTGCCTCTCATAATTAAGCACAATCTATCTAGCTACTTCGTATGGGACTAAGAAGCAAAAATCTTTAAAAAGTATGCAAACATGGAAATTGCTATCCATGGTAGGACATGTAAATTGCGTCAAGTGTCACCATCTTTATGGAAGAAAAATAATTGGCCACATCCGTATCTGCAGTCCTGACACGGATCTAGGGAAGTGGCAAAAGACATAGCAGTAAAGTTCTATTAACTATCTTGTATTACTGTAGTATACAATTAAATCTTTGATTTATACAATCTGTGTATTGTTTATTGAAATTAACAGATGAATGTGATTTGGTTCATTGAATGATAATGGGGGCACAGTTTTATTTTAATGAATTTTATTCACATTTCTTTCATTTTAAACATATAAAGTTATTTCCTATTTTAATTACCTAAGGTTTTTTTGTCATAGAATTTGCTGTTCAAAAATATGTTGAAAAATATAATAATAAAAAAACAACAACTTCTGTACAACTTTTGCAAAACTATTCACTTGCTCCCAATCATGGAAATTCAGGGAATGTTTAGCTAAATTGTTTATCTTATATCTAGTATAAACTTCAGGTGTATAGATTGCAGTTTATTTTTAATAATTAATCCCATGTATCACACAATATGTTTTTACTGTCATTCTGCACTTGGCACTAAAATTGATGCATTTGTTATCTTTGAAGTTATCAAACTATATCTAAAAAAGAATTGCTACACACTTCTATTACAAAAAAATAAGAACAACTTTAGTGCTGAACGTAAAAGGACTTTCTTAAGTGATATAAGGACCAAGACAACCACTTTCATATGACAATAATCTGTCAACAACATACAATACTGTACCTTTGTCAGTAAAATTATCTGTTTAGATTTTTATTGTGCTTTCTTTACTTAACCTACAATTTAGAACAAAAAAGCATAAAACAGTAAAAATTACACAGATCTGGTGGAGCAGAGCTAAACCTCTTCTCATTGAGATATTATTATTATTATTATTTCATTTGTTTTATAAGGTTTCCTTATGATAGAGGGTTTATGGGTGAATAGAAAAACATGAAAACTCCTAAAATTAAGAAAAATGAAAGACCAAGGTGTATATTTACTAAATATCAATTTAAAATTGTTTTTTAGTTTTTCTTTTATATCGATCTAAATCGTTTTGTTTCAGGGGCTAAAACATATGCACTGCTCGAAAAAAAATAAAGGGAACACTTAAACAACACAATGTAACTCCAAGTCAATCACACTTCTGTGAAATCAAACTGTCCACTTAGGAAGCAACACTGATTGACAATCAATTCCACATACTGTTGTGCAAATGGAATAGAGAACAGGTGGAAATTATAAGCAATTAGCAAGACATCCCCAATAAAGGAGTTGTTCTGCAGGTGGTGACCACAGACCACTTCTCAGCTCCTATGCTTTCTGGCTGATGTTTTGGTCACTTTTATAAGATGGCGGTTTTTTCACTCTAGTGGTAGCATGAGAAGGAGTCTACAAGCCACACAAGTGGCTCAGGTAGTGCAGCTCATCCAGGATGGCACATCAATGCGAGCTGTGGCAAGAAGGTTTGCTGTGTCTGTCAGCATAGTGTCCAGAGCATGGAGGCGCTACCAGGAGACAGGCCAGTACATCAGGAGATGTGGAGGAGGCCGTAGGAGGGCAAAAACCCAGCAGCAGGACCACTACCTCCGCCTTTGTGCAAGGAGGAACAGGAGGAGCACTGCCAGAGCCCTGCAAAATGACCTCCAGCAAGCCACAAATGTGCATGTGTCTACTCAAACGATCAGAAACAGACTCCATGAGTGTGGTATGAGGGCCCGACGTCCACAGGTGGGGGTTGTGCTTACAGCCCAACACTGTGCAGGACGTTTGGCATTTGCCAGAGAACACCAAGATTGGCAAATTCGCCACTGGCGCCCTTTGCTCTTCACAGATGAAAGCAGGTTCTCACTGAGCACATGTGACAGACATGACAGAGTCTGGAGACGCCAAGGAGAACGTTCTGCTGCCTGCAACATCCTCCAGCATGACCGGTTTGGCAGTGGGTCAGTTATGGTGTGGGGTGGCATTTCTTTGGGGGGCCGCACAGCCCTCCATGTGCTCGCCAGAGGTAGCATGACTGCCATTAGGTACCGAGATGAGATCCTCAGACCCCTTGTGAGACCATATACTGATACGGTGGGCCCTGGGTTCCTCCTAATGCAAGACAATGCTAGACCTCATGTGGCTGAAGTGTGTCAGCAGTTCCTGCAAGATGAAGTCATTGATGCTATGGACTGGCCCGCCCGTTCCCCAGACCTGAATCCAATTGAGCACATCTGGGACATCGTGTCTCGCTCCATCCACCAACGCCACGTTACACCACAGACTGTCCAGGAGTTGGCGGATGCTTTAGTCCAGGTCTGGAAGGAGATCCCTCAGGAGACCATCCGCCACCTCATCAGGAGCATGCCCAGGCATTGTAGGGAGGTCATACAGGCACGTGGAGGCCACACACACTACTGAGTCTCATTTTGACTTGTTTTAAGGACATTACATCAAAGTTGGATCAGCCTGTAGTGTGTTTTTCCACTTTAATTTTGAGTGTGACTCCAAATCCAGACCTCCATGGGTTAATAAATTTGATTTCCATTGATAATTTTTGTGTGATTTTGTTGTCAGCACATTCAACTATGTAAAGAACAAAGTATTTAATAAGAATATTTCATTAATTCAGATCTAGGATGTGTTATCTTAGTGTTCCCTTTATTTTTTGAGCAGTGTATTTACAAATTTGATTTTTGATATTGATTTTTAAATGTTAATAAATTTATGTTTTAGCTTCTGAAGCAAAACATCAAATTTAGAATGGTTTTTAATAGATAAAAATTGATTTAAAAAAACAACAACCTTTAGTAAAAATACCCCCTACTGTAGTTATTTTTCCCATTTGGTTAAAAAAATACTGTTTGTGTATAACAACATGATATCAACTAAAAGTCTAATATTGTAATCAAATGCTTAGGTGGGTGTTTACTAGCGTATATAAATGCCCAGTATATATATATATATATATATGTTATGAATATCACATGATTCTAAAAATATTAAGTTTATAATTTGTAAGGGGCATGCTAAATGCTTGCGAAATATATTATTAAAAGATGAATGTTGCTCGAAGTCTGGTTTAAATTCAGGTTTTGCAATAAGGGTTATCAATATCTGGAATTATATAAAAAGTCAGTGGCGTTACTCCCAGAGACATTTGCCACCGGGCTCCAGCTTTCAGAGGGGCGCCACGAAAGAAAGACCAAGGGGGCTTCTGAACTAGAAAATATCTCTCTCCACTCATTTCATAGTGATTTGCTGCAGTCTCTGCTGAGTGCTGTCCATGCTCATAAAACCCCTTTGAAAACCCCTTCAGCTGAAGAGTCTGGAATGTGTCTGATAACAAATCAAAGTGAGTACAATGAGCTACTGCTCAACTGAAAGAAAAGAGCAGAAGTTGTTTTTTTTTTTTTTTTAAATGCACTAATTACTATATAAAGATAATACTTGCCGGCACTGTAGCCTTTAGAGCAGAGTACGTTACAAGCTGTTCGTGCTACTTAGTACTCAAATAGAAAATACTGTACAGAGATGCTCTAAAGGCTACAGTGGCAAGTGTTATCTTTATAAGTATAATGGGGAGAGATAAAAGCTCCTCCCTAAGTTCCTGGATGCCAAAACACTGTGCTTAGCATCTCTGTATAGTATTTTCAGAAATGGGGTTGGGGGTCCTGCCATGCTGACCAATGAGCAATGGTCAGCAGCACGGCAAACACTGTGGGAGGGTGCAGGGAAGCAGAGGGACATCCGGTCAGCAATAAGTTTCCCTTCCCACTCTGTCTGACAGGTTACATCCTGTGTGAACAAGTTAGGTCACTTGCTAGTGCGGTCGCATCTGATGCAACTATGCCAGGCAAGTGGTTAAGATAAAAAAGTTGGGACTTGTTTCAGAACCCCTTGGACACCCCCCCACCCCACTAATGACTAATTAGGCATTTGGAAGATTTTAATTAGCTTAATTGGGCCAATAATTCTATATAATTTTTGTGTTTAAAAAAAAAAATAGCCTCAAATTACCTGGTGACACCTGGTGCGCACTCTACACCATACTCAATGACCAAAAGGGGGGATGACCTAACAAAAGGGGACATGGCCTTGCTGGCTGCCCCCAGAGACTGGGCTGAGTTCAGTACCAGTTCTTTGTGTGTGACAGGAACAGAGTGCTGCAGGTGAATATCAAACTGCAGCACTCGGCTTCCGTCACTGTAGAAGAGCTGGCACTTTAGTGTCACCTTTCCAAGGGTGTCACCCAGGCGCTGGTCACACCTGGCTTGTGACGCCATTGTATGCACCCCAAATTTAAAAGAAGCATTTATTTTACCCATAAATAATTGTTTTGGATGTTTTCTCCATTTTTATTTTTCACTTTAAAATGACTGCAGATTACGCCAAAGTACCTTTTTTTCTAAGTTTTTGCACCTTTTGCTTAATTCTTTTGTAATTAAATCACATTCTTAAGCTTTGACATTCTTTTTACTTTTTTTAAAGTACAAATCAGCAATTTGATACCTTTTAAAGGCATTCAGTATTTTTATTTTGCCCACTAACATCCTTTTTTACGTTTCTGCTAACAAAATTGTCACTTTTCTGGGGTCCAGGTAGGTCTCCCCACTTTTTTCAAGCATTTCTCACACTTCGCATATGGTTGACAATTCATAAACCCCCACTGCGAGTATCACAAATAGGCATTTTTTATTGGATTGGAGAATTCCAGGGAGCGCACATTCGTGCAAAGTCTGCAAGTTTCATAACAGGTCTCTTGAACCTGTATGGAACTCTATGGAGAAGCTGGGAGTGGCTCCTTGTACACTTTACACCTGATAGAGCACCTTATACACATTATGCCAAGTAGAGCCCATTACACTCATTATGCCAGGTAGATCCCATTACACACAATATGCCAGGTAGAGCCCATTATACCCATTACACCTGGAAGAGCCGCTTATACACACTACACCTGGTAGAGCCGCTGGAACACATTATGCCTGGTAGAGCCCCTATACACATTATGCCAGGTAGACCACATTATACATATTACGCCAGATATAGCCCATTATATACATTATGCCAAGTAGAGCCCATTACACACATTATGCCAGATACAGTAGATCCCATTACACACATTATGCCAGGTAGAGCCCATTATACACATTACACCTGGAAGACCCGCTTATACACATTACACCTAGTAGAGCCACATTATGCCTGGTAGAGCCCCTATACACATTATGCCAGGTAGAGCGCATTATACATATTACGACACATATAGTACATTATACACATTACGCCTGGTAGGGCCCATTATACACATTATGCCAGGTAGAGCCCATTACACACATTATGCCAGGTAGAGCCCATTATACACATTATGCCTGGTAGAGCCACTTGTACATATTTCGCCTGGTAGAGCCGCTGTATACATTAGGCCTGGTAGAGACCATTATATACATTACACCTGGTATAGCCCATTACACATTACACCTGGTAGAGCCCCTATACACATTATGCCTGGAAGAGGCCATTATGCACATTACACCTGGTAGAGCCCATTATACACATTACGCCTGGTAGAGCCCATTATACACATTACACCTGATAGAGCCCATTAGACATGTTTCACATTACGCCTGGTAGAGCCCATTATACACATTACACCTGGTAGAGCCCATTACACATGTTACACATTACGCCTGGTTGAGCCCATTGCACGTTACACAATACGCCTCGTAGAGCCCATTTCACACGTTACACATTACGCCTGGTAGAGCTCATTACACATGTTACACACTACATGTTACACATTACACCTGGTAGAGCCCATTACACATGTTACACAATACGCCTGATAGAGCCCATTATACACATTACGCCTGGTAGAGCCCATTATATACATCTGCTAGAAAGAGCACCTACTCCACCTCATTGCTCCTCTCCCTACTCTTTCCCCACAGCGAGCAGCTAATAAAGCACAACAGATGAATTAAATCTATCTATCTATCTTTCTATCTATACATACACACACACACACACACACATCCATACATACATACATATAGTATGCGTTCAGGATCCCGGCAGCCATGATATGAACACTGGAGCCCCGCCAGCTGCAAAACTGATGCCGTAATCCTGAAGAGATCAGGATCTAGACGTAGATATCCCGACAGCCAGGATACCAAAGGTAAGTTAGGTTTGTAATGCAAGAGCGGGTATTAAGTTTAGGCACACTCCGGGGGGAAGGGGGGGTTAGGGTTAGGCTGCAGGGTGGAGAAGGTTAGGGTTAGCCTGCAGAGAAGGGGGGGTTAGGGTTAGGCACTAAGGAGGGAGGGTTGGGTTTAGGCTGCGGGAAGGGGGATTAGGATTAGCCACCAATAGGGGAGGTCAGGGTTAGGTTGCAGACAGGGAGGGTTAGGGGGTATGGGAGGGTGGTAAGGGTACCCTGTGCACCCTTGTCTGCATTATCATGATCGGGATACTGGCATCAGTATACTGACCGCCGGCATCCTGACCGCCGGCTTTTCATACAGAACCCATATGATATATATGTTATGATTCCCGTACTCCAGACCAGAGGAGATCTTTATGGCAGAGGTCTGAGTACTGGAAGGATATGCTGGTACGGGAGCAGGAAAGCCTAGTAACCCCTGGCGCCCTAACTCCGTTGTCTCGCCCGTGTTATCAGAAATCCCCTGCGAGACTATGGTTGCTTGAGCCCATGGCAGCCGCGTTCGAAGGGCGGATTATGTCTGCCCAACCCCGATGCCCCCTCAGGTCTTAATGGGAGACAAAGGGAAATCCGAGACAGGGTGATAACAAGGGGCCCTCTGACTAAGCAACCAGGCCAGGGGTTACAAGCTATCTAACTTAAACCAAAAGTATGTGCGGACAAACCGCCAGGGAAAAGGACAACCAAAGATCCACTGATCCGTTACTCCTATCCAGCACCGCTGGATACCAGAGTGGATTTGTGGGAGCGGAATCCTCCGCAAAAGCTCCAGAACACAATAAACTAAATAATAAATAGTAGCGGTCAAGCCGCAACACACGGCTACGCCGCGACTCACGAACACCACAGGATGTTAAAGGTGCTCGGTCGGACTCCAGGAATAGATGACAAATTCCGAGTACTGAATCACTGAGGACAGGAACAACCGGGTTGAGCAGGACTGGAAACTCTCTGTAACTGACACAGCAAACAGGAAGCTATCACCGGCGTCTGTGAGAAGTCCTGTGAGTGCTTAAATTTGGGAGCCCTCCAATCATGATCCAGACAGGGTAATCACATAATGATGCCGTGCAGCTGCATGCTGCACGGCCAGAATACACAAGCACTGATTAATTAAGACCCAGCAACGGGGAACGCGGTCTGACCGTGGCGTCCCCGTTGCTAGGGTCTGAGCGGCTCCGTGCGCCCGGCGTCTAGCGTTGCTAGGGAGCCGGCGGCTGTCTGCCTGCGGCGTCCCTAGTTGCTAGGCGCCGGGCCGCACTGACGGGCGGACCCTCGGCGCCTAACAATATATATATATATATATATATATATATATATATAGCATATGGGTTCAGTATGAAAAGCCAGCGGTCTTTTCATACTGAATATATACACATATATAAATACATAATATATATAGTTATACGTACAGTATATATCTTCATATGTATATACATATATATATATATATATATATACATACATACACACATATATACATATATATAAATAATACTTACTTTTTATTGCTTTGCTGGTGACACAGACTCACCAAGCAGCACACGGCCACACGCCACCCAAATACCGCTGGACGCCTGGCTCCATGAGCCACAAGCTGCCAGGGATCCCAGTCCTTCCATGCAGCCTGCACGCCCCGCCCATAACTGAGCAGCAGGCTGCATCATTCAAACATTATTGGACAGCTGAGCCATCGCTCAGCTGCCCGTCTGTAGCTGTATGCTCTCTACTGCGCCTACCTTGCTGCCAATGCAGTGGGGATGGGATGGAGTGCAGCACCGCAGATTGGCGCTGCGGGGAAGGCAGCTTCAGTGCTGCCCACCGTGTAAAGTTTAAGTAACAGTGCTAATACAACAGCGTGGGCAGCACTGAAGCTGGAAGCGGACGCTGCGGCTGCACACTGGTGCGGGTGGATTGGCGTCTCTCTCCTGTTTTGGGGGAGCAAGCTGCCTCCTTGCATCATGTTATGCTGTACTATGCATATAACGTATACTCCTTTATGGTTCAAGTCCTGTCTATGAATGTTAAGGGGTTGAATTCCCCAAATAAAAGAAGATTAGCATTAGGCTATTTTGCCAAGCAAAGGGCAGACAGTGTAACATTACAAGAGACCCACTTCTCATCTCTTGGGGCCCCTATCTTTAAAGACCATAGGTTTCCTCTCGGTTATTTTGCTAATGGTCCTTTCAAAAGAAATTATGTGGCCATTCTGTTTAAGAATACTGTTTCATTTACTTTACACTCCCAAATAGTAGATAAAAATGGCCACTATCTTATTTTAACTGGCCTTCTCGATAAGAAGCCCGTCACTTTAGTTTCGGCATATGCTCCTAATTGGAATCAAATATCCTTTTTCCATAAGCTCTGCCTGGCTATCCAGAAAGCTCGTAAAGGTTTGCTCCTTATTATGGGGGATTTTAATTTGGTCCTGGACTCTAAATTAGACAAAACTCCCAAGCGCTCTTCCGCCTTTAACTGCTTCCAAATCCCTTTGTTTGGCCTTCTGCAATCTCCTAGCGGAATTCGACCTTTATGATATATGACGTGTGCAAAATCCTACTGGCCGAGAATACACTTATTATTCACCATTCCATAACTCATACTCCCGCATTGATTTCATATTCTCGGATAAGTTAACTCTCCAATTTGTTAGGTCTGTGGACATTCTCCCTACAACAGGTCGATCTTGAATGCAGATTACATGAGTTGGAAGACAAAAATAAAGATAAACCTTTGATACCCCTTCAAAAAGTGTTAGCTGATATCAGGTCTCAGTTACAGAAATTACTTATTGCGCGTATTCAAGCTTCTTTAAATAGGATGCAACAAAAATTTGATTTAGCTGGAAATAGACCAGGAAAATGCTTGCTCGTAAACTTGAGGCACAGCAGGCTAGCAACAAAATTAATTGTACCAAGATTTCAATTCCCCTAGAGATTTCAAACCAATTTGCCAATTTCTTTTCTCAACTCTATAATTTTCCCTCTGACTCCTCCATCCCTCAACCTACTCTTTCTTCCATTAATTAATTCCTGGCAGATTTAAAACTCCCTTTACTATCCGAAGACCAGTTAGAGATATTGAACGCCCCCTGGTCCTCTTCAGAAATCACTAAGGGAATTAAATCCCTCCCCTAAGCACTGTGCCCTGATGGTTTTATTAATTACTTTTATATCAACTGTCAAGACCACCTAGTGCCTTCAGTACTCAAGGTCTGCAGCGAAATAACCTCTCGGGGTATGCTCGAGGCTCAAATTTTCATAATTCCAAAACCCGACAAGGATTTGTTTTGCTGTCAGAACTATTGTTCCATTGTGCTATTGAATGGGGATATCGAAATTTATGCTAAGCTTACAGCTACCGCTTAAATTTTCTTCTCCCTTATCTAGTACACCAGGACTAGGTTGGTTTTGTACCTCGGAGACAAGCCTCTGACACACGCATAGAGTATTTAACCTCGTAGATTCTTTACCTGATACCCAGGGCCTACTCTTGTTGTCTTTAGATGTAGAGAAGGCATTTGACCAACTCAATTGTCTCTATATGCATGAAATCCTCTTAAAATTTGGCTTCCGTGATCAAATCCTGCCATCTATATTAGCTTTATAAAGTTCACCGTCAGCTCAAGTCTTTAGCAATTTTTTTTTATCTTCCTCTTTCTCGATTCACAATGGGAACTGTCAGGGTTGTCCCCTGTCTCCCCTCTTTTTTGTTCTGTTAATCGAGCCACTAGCAGCTAAGGTTTGGGCTGATCCAGCATTCCCGGGACTCCAAGTGGGTTCATCCACCCAAAAACTTTGTCTGTTTGCGGATGATGTCTTTCTTTTTGTATCCAATCCATATACTACACTCCACCATTTACATAATATTCTAGATAAATACTCTGAAGCGTCCTCCTATAATCTAAATACATCAAAAACTGATGCTCTGCCCATTGATCTTGCTCATTCTGTTGATTCTCTACGTGCCCAATACCCCTACAATTGGCAAACTGCTTCAATTTGATATTTACGTATTTATATCCCCCCATCTTCCTCCTCCATCTTTGAGTTAAATCTCCCACACTGCTGAACTCACTCTTATTGTTCACTAAATCATGGCTTAATTATGATATATAATGGTTAGGATGTTTAGCAGCTTTTAAGATGTCATTGCTTCCTAAATTAATGTTCCTTTTCCGGACAAACTCCTATACTTTCCCAAAGAAATACCCAGATAAAAGTACCTCTATCTTGACTAAATACGTATGGTCTTTGCGATGCCCAAATTAGCCCGCTCAAGAATGTGCTTGCCAAGACATAAAGGTGCCTTAAATATGGCCAATTTATCATTGTATCAAGAAGCCTGTCTACTATCTCAAATTAAAGTCTATTGCAGAGAGGATGAGAGTCTGGAGTAAACGTATCTGGAGGACTTGGCCTGCTCATGATTTCATTTGAAAGACTTGCTCTGGCTACCTAAAATTTTGCGACCAAAAGGTTTAAATCTCCTTCCCTCCACTCATGCAACTTTACAGGTTTGGGACTGATTGACCTATGGTCTATCCACCAACTTTCATAATTTGCCCTTCATCTCCCTCAGCACAGTTGCCAACCTTGTCTCTAATCTCAACCTTACAAAGTGGTATTCCAGGGGGATTAGTTCAATATGAGAGCTATTGAAAGGGTCTGTACTCAGTTCCTTCTAAGTT
This sequence comes from Pseudophryne corroboree, assembly GCF_028390025.1. Classification (NCBI taxonomy): domain Eukaryota; kingdom Metazoa; phylum Chordata; class Amphibia; order Anura; family Myobatrachidae; genus Pseudophryne; species Pseudophryne corroboree. The sequence continues at coordinate 686,533,452 of NC_086449.1, forward strand.
CTCCAAAATCGTTTCTCTTTGCCCAACTTGTAGAGATTACAATACTACCAAATCCAACACTGGTTGAATAGCCTTTACCATATAACCACTCCACCAAATCCTTCTATAGCTTGTATAATTGTCCAACTTTTTACCAAAGAAACCAAAGGAGAAATCACTAACAGAACTAACCCCATCTCCCAAATCAAGGGCCCAAGACCATTGGGAATTAAATATTGGGTGTGCTCTGCATGACTCACAATGCCAGAAACATTTTCAGTCTTCTTATACAATGTCTAAATGTCTGAACCACTCAGAGATGCATGTCAAGTTACTTAATAGGCTATACCTTACACCTGACAGATTGCATACGATTTGGTTTGCATGTTCAAAGTTTTGTTGGCGCCTCTGCGGGAAAGTGGGACACCTATTCTATGTTTTTTGGACTTGTCCTCATATCAAGCTGTTTTGGGAAGAAATATTTAAGTGAATTAATAAAGTTCTAGATCTCTTCATGTCGCCTTCTCCGCTTATAGCCCTATTAAATGTATATCCAAACTCAGTGGATTCTCACACTATGTTCTAGGACACATTTGTATTGCGGCCCGGCGGCCCTAGCCCAGTGCTGGAAACAACCCTTATTACCCCCTTTAATAAAAGTTATCCACAAAATCCAGCTCCATTTCCTAATGGAAACTAAATACATCCCTTATTCTATTTCTGCTAACTCTCCCCTTGTCCATTGGATGCATTGGCATGTTTATACATCACAGAAGTGAGGGTTCACACCTGATAGCACATACCTCCTGCTCTGACATGTGTATGCCTAGCCATCATGATGATAGGGAATTTTCACAGCTTTAACTCTGGAATTGACTCAATCTCACCAGTCTTTTGTTTACTGATACTTCTATTTCCTCTTATTTCAGGATTTGTATCTCTATGGAATGTATGTATGCTCGGTATTGAATGTTTTGTCTTTTCTCAATTTTTTGTTGTCTCATGAAGATGTATAGTGTCCTCTTCCCTCACTTTTTTCCCTTCTGTATCCCCTGTTTTGCAAAAGCAAAAAATTCTCAATAAAAAGTGATTGATGTCAAAAATATTTTTTTATGAGTAAAAGAATAATAATAATTATGTATATATATATATATATATACACACACACACACACACACACACACACACACACACACACACACACACATATACACATAAATGTATGTCTTTTGGCTGAACTCTGGGGTTCTCATTACAGAAATATAATGAAGAAATCAATTTTATATATATATATATATATATATATATTTATTCATTTTGTAAAATAAAGATGAATGGGGACGCCAATAGTGCATTAAAAGAGTAACACTTTAATAAACTTCATTCACAGAGCTCATTGCTAAAGGCGTACCACCATTAGCATAAATACCAAGAATCCCACATGGGCAAGCTCGCCATCAAGTCCTTAGACCAGGATCACCATTCGTGTCAAGCCATGCCCCTACCAGTTTTGTCACAAGGACTTCGTCAGAGGGCCACCTTTGGTACTCCTTTATCAATGTGCTCTGTGAATGAAGTTTATTAAAGTGTTACTCTTTTAATGCACTATTGGCGCCTCCATTCATCTCTATTTTACAGAATTTGTTTTGTCCCGATTGGAGTCGGGTGTCTGTGGAGTACGACAGCTGGGTGTTTTCAGCATGCATACAGACTGTGAGAGACTAATTAGTGCTTGGAAGAGAAAAGCACTGGTCTGGTATTTAATCGGCTCATTATTGGACTTGTAGTTCCACAAAGCCTAATAATCATTGTGCGCTCACACTATCTTGTATATATATATATATATATATATATAATAAAGCTGAGTCCGGCACTCAATAAATGATTCAATTACCCCGGTGTCCTGATCCAGAAACGGAATTCACCGCTGATGTAGATTTCTAAATGGAACGGCACTCAGAGGCTTTTTGCTGCAAAGAAAAAGCCTCTGAGTGCCGTTCCATTTAGAAATCTATATATATATATATATACACACACACTGGCCAAGTGTACCATAATGGACTAATGCTACTTAGTATTGGCCCTGGTATGCCTCGGTGTACAGGCCAGAATGTATATTCAGGTTCCTTTGGAGATTTTAAAATGAATGCTACTCTAAGTAGCACAATCCATTCAGAAGGTGATGCAGAAGGGTTTTTTTTTATGTTTTCTTACAGAATGACAGGTACTGTAATGTTAGGTAACTGCAATTTTAGCAATTTTGCTGTCACAACCATTAGAGAATGGCAGACTACTGGCAATTCACCCAAAACTATGCCATTCATTTGTACAAAGTTATGCTTGAGAATGTCAGCCCTATGTTTCTTAAGTAATATCCATATATTGCAAAAAACAACAATTCAATATGCAACCTGTACTATTCCATTGTCCCCCAAACTGTTTTCATTATCAAGAAAAGAATAGAATTATTTTAATAATTACAGGCACTTTTATTATTCTCTTTCATACAGCATCTGCATACTGTACACTGCAGCTCTGCACATGTAAGAAAGATGACAAGATCTTGTATGAACATATGCAAAGACAGGTATTTTGAATTCTTCCTGAAAGCGCTTACAATCAAAAGGGAGTGGAAAGTAGTAATAATCACCTATGAACAAACAGAATTTGGGTTATCTGCAAAGTGTGAATTCATATTAAAAACATACCAGAATGTCTGAGAATTAAGCAAAGCACACAATAGGGAGCAAGGAAGAATGTCAAAAGAATCTGCCTTCTTTCTTGCTACTGGTAATATTATTCTGCTCCACCAGCAAAGTCCAGAAATGCATTTCAAACTTTATTAGTAAAACTCTGTTCTGTAACTTATAAGCAGACTTTTAAAATTCATCATCATAAGGGAGCTTATAAATTGCAAAACAAATACCCTACTTGGTGTCACCAGCATGATCTCATAATTTTAAAACTTTGCCTGAAATGTAAATATACTGTATAACCATATAACTTCTATAATTTGTAAATTGTAGGCAGAACTCACAGATGTGATTGGAAAGTATTAACATGATATTTAAGCAAAAGTAAATTGCATTATGGTGGTCATTCCGAGTTGTTCGCTCGGTAAATTTCTTCGCATCGCAGCGATTTTCCGCTTAGTGCGCATGCGCAATGTCCGCACTGCGACTGCGCCAAGTAAATTTGCTATGCAGTTAGGTATTTTACTCACGTTTTTTTCTTCGTTCTGGTGATCGTAATGTGATTGACAAGAAGTGGGTGTTTCTGGGCGGAAACAGGCCGTTTTATGGGCGTGTGGGAAAAAACGCTACCGTTTCTGGGAAAAACGCAGGAGTGGCTGGAGAAACGGAGGAGTGTCTGGGCGAACGCTGGGTGTGTTTGTGACGTCAAACCAGGAACGACAAGCACTGAACTGATCGCACTGGCAGAGTAAGTCTCGAGCTACTCAGAAACTGCACAGAGATGTATTTTCGCATTATTGCGAATCTTTCGTTCGCAATTTTAAGAAGCTAAGATTCACTCCCAGTAGGCAGCGGCTTAGCGTGTGCAATGCTGCTAAAAGCAGCTTGCGAGCGAACAACTCGGAATGACCACCCATGTTCAGAAAATCAAGTGGAAGGGAAAGGATACTCAAACTGATCACCTTATAAAATTCAACCAACTGTACATTTTTTTAAATATTTAGACAAAATGAAAGATACAGTATGTACATGAGAACATATTCTTAACACACCTAACAACTCCCGCCTGTGTAACCTGGACAATAAGCACTGTATTTCCATGTTTTTGACACACTTACTATTTTTAATTTCTCCTTCAGTTACTTGTATATTTATTTGCAGTATTCACAAACATCTTCATGCACATGCTGAACCTATATCATTTTCTTTACACACTTGCAAATCCAGTCTGAATTACCTTTGCTTTTTGCTTACCCTCTCATGTTCTCTCATTTCTAACACCTCCTTCAACTTCAATTTCTGCTACTACATAAACTTTAATACCACTGAACACTTCCAACACTGTACTTTCACCTGCATTTCTGCAATTCTACTGTTCTGTTCATCTTACAACCACCACTCCTATTTCCAAATTTATCTTGCTATTTACCTGCCACTATCACCCCCCCAACACTCCTTGTCTGCCCTACCCTTTTCTCTGTCCCCTGCTCCCACCTCTATCCTTCTCTCCTAGCCTCCTACTTTTCTTTCTCTCTCCCCTCCTTTGTCTCCTATCCAATCCACTGCCTCACTTCCACTCCTCCCCTGACATCCCACAGTCATTCACCTCTACCCTACCATGGGCCCAATCATCCACCACTCTGCCCTGCTCCCTCCCTCCTCTCCCTACCTCACCTCATATCCCTCTGTACCACACTTTACTCCCTCCATGCTCAACTGCTGCAGTGCCCCTTCCTAGCCCAGGAGCCAGCACCCTCACTACATACCCTGTCTTCTAAATCTATCTCACCTCATTGCTACAGCAACCCTGATAATCTCATTCACATCACTTCCTCAGACTCTCTCCCTCTCTCCTGTGCACTCTGGAATGCCAGATCTGTCTGTAATAAACTGGTCCCCACCCATGACCTTTTCATATCAAATTCCTTGCATCTCCTATCCATCACTGAAACTTGGATTACCCCCTCTGACACAGTTTCTCCCGCCGCTCTCTCTGCTGGGGGTCTCACATTCTCACACACACCCCGACCTGGGGGTTGCCACGGTGGTGGTGTTGGGCTCCTACTACCCTCTAGCTACTCATACCAACTCATATCACCCGAACCATCCCTTACATTCTCTACATTTGAGGTCCATGCCACATGCCTCTTCAAACCTGTTCATCATTGAGTAGCTGTCATTTACAGCCCCACTGGCATGCTCTCCAAATTCCTTGACAACTTTGCTTCCTGGCATCCTCATTTCCTCTCTTCTGACATTCCCTCCATTATCCTAGGTGATTTCAACATCCCTATAGATAATAACCCCGCCAAATCAACGCCTCTAAACTCCTTAACCTCACCTCTTCTCTTGGTCTCTACCAGTGGACCTCCTCCCCCTCCCATGTAAGTGGAAGTTCACTGGATCTGGTCTTCACTCACTGCTGTGATCTTTCTGATTTCTCCAACTCCCTGTTCCCCCTCTCTGACCATCACCTGCTCACTTTTAACCTATCTCTATCTGCTTCTCCATCTTTACCACCTAATACTTCCATCACAAAGCATAACATTGGGGCTATTGACACCACTTCCCTATCTTCCCTGTTTAACTCGCTGCTCTCTCCTATTCTCTCTCTTTCCTGCCCTGAACAAGCTACTTCCCTATACAATGCATCCCTTACCTCTGCTCTTGACTCTGTTGCCCCACCAACCACTATTCACCCTCGCAGATCGACACTTCAACCCTGGCACACAAAATGCACCAGATAGCTGCAAAAATGCTCACGTACCCCTGAGAAACAGTGGAGGAAATCACGCTCTAAGGCCAACATCCTACACTACAAATTTATCCTACTTTGCTTCCCTTACCCTCTAAACAATCTTACTTCAAAAACCTCATCTCCTCCCAATCCTCAAACCGCCGGTGCCTCTTTGCCACTGTCAACTCACACATCTGCCCTCCCCTTGCCTCAACTCCCCTCTTCACTTTCTGCTCTTGACTTTGCCACCTACTTCACATCCAAAATAGACTTTATTCGTCAAGACATAACACCCCATCAGATCCTGAGCAACCCCCCTCCTCCATTTCCTGACCCCCCCCCCCTCCTTCCCTCTTACCAACTTTGACATCTTCCCTGTTTATGGAGAGGAAGTCATGGTCCTCATCCGGTCCTCACCCCCTCCACCTCCCCACTTGACCCTATTCCCTCCCACCTTCTCCGCTTCCTCTCTTCTTCCTGTTCCCATTGTACCCATCTACTCAATCTCTCGCTCTCATCAGGCACTGTCCCCTCTGCCTTCAAGCATGCACTTGTCTCCCCTATTCTTAAAAAAACAACCCTTGATCCAACCAATCTCTCCAACTACCGACCCATCTCTCTTCTCCCTTTTGCCTACAAAGTCCTTGAGCGTATTGTCTACAACCGCCTCACTGTCTTTATTTCTTCCCACTCACTGCTTGACCCTTTCCAGTGTGGTTTCTGTCCTCAGCACTCCACTGAAATTGCCCTCACAAAAGTCTGCAATGACCTCCTTGCTGCTTAATCCAGGGGCCACTGCTCCCTGCTTATTCTTCATGACCTCTCTGCTTCTTTTGACACTGTAGACCACCCTCTCCTCCTGCAAATCCTTTACTCACTTGGTTTGCATGATACAGCTCTCTCCTGGCTGCCCTCCTTCCTTTCTGACCATTCCTTCTCTGTCTCCTCTCATGACTCCACCTCACCCCCACTTCCTCTACCAGTAGGTGTCCCCCAAGGTTCTGTTCTTGGTCCTCTCCTATTCTCTCTCTACACATCCTCATTAGGTGAGCTTATTAGCTCTTTTGACTTAAAATATCAAATCTACCTTTCCTCCCCTGACCTCTCCCCTGCTCTCCTCACTCACACCTCCAACTGTCTCTCTGCTATCTCTTACTGGATGTCCCAACGCTTTCTTAAACTTAACAAGTCTAAGACTGAGCTGATCATCTTCCCTCCCTCCCACATAACAACACCTCCCACCATTTCATTATCCATTAATGGCACAACTATCTCCTCTAGCTCCCTCTAGTGCGATGTCTTGGAGTAATCCTTGACTCCTCCCTCTCCTTCAAACCACACATTCAGTACCTCTCACAAACCTGCCATTTCCATTTCAAAAACATCTCTAGGATCAGACCCTTTCTCACCCAGGACGCTCCAAAGACCCTCATCCACTCACTGGTCATCTCCAGATTGGACTACTGCAATCTCCTCCTATCTGGCCTCCCACAAAAATGCTTCTCTCCACTCCCATCTATCCTCAATGCTGCTGCCCATCTCATCTTCCTCACCAAACGTACATCCACATCCCCTCTCTTGCAGGACCTTCACTGGCTACCCTTCCTATTCAGAATCCAATTCAAGCTTCTCACACTCACCTACAAAACCCTCACCCATTCTTCTCCCTCTTACATCTCTGACCTTATCACTCTTTACATTCCCATCCGTTCTCTTCGCTCTGCTAATGCACGCCGTCTCTCCTGCCAACTGATTATCTCCTCCCACTCCTACCTACAAGATTTTGCATGTGCTGCTCCCTATCTCTGGAATGCTCTACCTCTCCCCATCCAACTCTCCACCTCTCTACAAAACTTCAAACGGGCTCTCAAGACCCACTTCTTCACCAAACCCAGCCAACTCTTCTCCTAACCCTCTTGTCTATGCTCACTGTCTACCCCTTCTGTGTCAACCCGGTCTGTTAGCACCTCACTTTTTAGATTGTAAGCTTGCAAGAGCAGGACTTCTTTCCTTTTCTTACTTATACAATCTTATACTCCTTACTGCGTTTGATGGCACCTAACCCCGTATGTTCTATACCTGCCCTATTTTGTCTTGAACTGTAAATGCTATTTTCTTGTTTGCTCATTTGATTATGTACTGTGTAATGGGCGCTGCAGATCCCTTGTGGTGCCATATAAATGAAGGATAATAATAATATTGAACATAGTGCACACCAGCAGCAGGATGCAATGGTGTCTGAGTTTGTCAGAGGTGTGGGATACTGGCCAAACAATGATTTTTTAAAGTGTCAGTCATTTACAAGTCACGGTTATGCCTTGTAAATGACTGCCACTTAAAAAAAAAATCTGAGTTCGGCTGTCATCCCACATCTACGGCAAACTCGGGCGCCATTACATCATGCTGCAGGTGTTAGTCTTCACTTCAGGTGCACGGTGCCTAACTCTTGTGTCTCACTAATTCTTGACTAAAACCCTGCTAGATACCTGTTTATTTTGCCTGACTTGTCTTTGCCTGCATCATTAAAACTTTGCTGGATACTTGGATACTTACCCCTGGATTGCATCGGACCTGTCTTTCTTTACTATGCAAAAGGTGGACAGCAAGGATTACTTGTGATGCACCGCTACAGCAAAATATCCCTTTAAGATGATCTGGGATGCTGGCAACCAAGTTTACAGCATTTGTGTGTGTAAAGCTACAGTTCCCAACATGCTCCAGGGAAAGGAAGCAGAGGAACTATAGGAAGGAGGAGAGAAAGGAGACTAAAGATTTGACCTGCAAATACGGCAGAAATAAGATACGTACTGTATATGCTTGCAAGCAAACAAGAGATTCAGAAATCAAAGAGAGAAACAGAAAGCTATAAAGGGGAGATGCAAGATAAGATGCAATAAATCAAATCTGTATGACACAAAGTGAATTATTACGTACAAATCTTCACATTACACATGCAATGCTATGCTTAGTCCAACGATAAAAGGTATTAACACTCTACTAAACAGCTCAGGACTTTGTTAACTTGTTCAATAGATGACATACACATTGGCCCTCATTCCGAGTTGTTCGCTCGCAAGCTGCTTTTAGCAGCATTGCACACGCTAAGCCGCCGCCTACTGGGAGTGAATCTTTGCATCTTAAAATTGCGAACGAAAGATTCGCAATATTGCGATAAGACATCTCTGTGCAGTTTCTGAGTAGCTCGAGACTTACTCTGCCAGTGCGATCATTTCAGTGCTTGTCGTTCCTGGTTTGACGTCACAAACACACCCAGCGTTCGCCCAGACACTCCTCCGTTTCTCCAGCCACTCCCGCATTTTTCCCAGAAACGGTAGCGTTTTTTCCCACACGCCCCTAAAACGGCCTGTTTCCGCCCAGAAACACCCACTTCCTGTCAATCACATTACGATCACCAGAACGATGAAAAAACCGTGAGTAATATTCCTAACTGCTTAGCAAATTTACTTGGCGCAGTCGCAGTGCGAACATTGCGCATGCGCATTAAGCGGAAAATCGCTGCGATGCGAAGAAAATTACCGAGCGAACAACTCGGAATGACCACCATTAATCTTACTTTAACACAAGCAACTTTGACAGAAAGAACTGCCTCATTTTTCCAGATCACTCTTTATTTGTGCATCATTCTCTAGAAGGGACCCCCAACATACCAACACTGAGTTAGATTGCTTAGTAACAGTAAAGGTGTGAACACACGGTGAGATAAATCTGTAAGATTTTGACTATATAGTCAAAATCTTATGAAAAGTTAGTGCATATCTCAAGGTGTTAGGCAGCTTGCGATACAGATTCGATCCTGATGCGGGCTCCTGTGGGGTCGGTATCGTAAGGCTAGGCTGTGCAGGCAAGTCAATCTTGACTATCTAGTGTACAATCTAGGACTAAGTATAATCAAAATTGGCACTTAGTCAAAATTGTACATAGACAAAATCTCAAGTACAAATAGTCAAAATCGGTACTGTCTGTGCTATCTGGGCTCTGGGAGAGTTCAAGGGAAATCACATAGTCAAAATCTGGCATAGCAAGGATCTCGCCGTGTATACACACCTTAAAAGGCTTTTATTGATAGAGTTTAATAGATATATCTTCTACACTGCTGATGTTGCTGGGAATTACTATTATACCTGTTGTTGTTTTCTGTTTATAATTGCATTTGGTTTAGCACTGGGTATTGTACACTTGAATGCCATTTCAACCAAGGGCTACATTTATTGCCAACTCAATAACCAGGACAAGCCTTAAGGTGCCCAAACACTTAGAGGTAAAGTAAATATCACTAATTTTTCCCATCCTGAGCGATATCATTTATGATATCGCCCAGTGTGTATGAAGCTGATGACGAGTGATGCACGGCCCCGTGGAATGTTAACGACCCTCAGTCTCGGCCGTGCATGCAGCTCAATTTGGATTAATCGTCCAAAGCTGCATGCTCCGGCCAGCCGCGGCATGACGTCACGTTGCAATATTGCACAGTGTGTATGCCTGCTGCTGGGCAGCCCGGCCCAGGAGGGGAATCGCTAGGCAGGCATGTCAAACTCAAAATCCCAACTGGGCTGAATAATCAAGGTCTAAGTATTGTGTGGGCTGCTAGAAAAAGAAAGAGTCTTATATGTCTTATATATCAGTGTGAGCTGACTATTTCCCCTCATATATCACTGTGCAGTCCCCTCTCCCCTATATAATAATACCATATATCAGTGTGTGTCAGGAGCTGTGATACTCCTGCTCATATATCACTGTGTGGTCCCCTTTCCAATATATAATAATAATGCCACATCCTGTATCAGTGTGAGAAGACACCTGTGTTATTCCCCCTCAAATATCACTGTACGGACCCCTCTCCTCTTACTTTAAAATATATAGAATAGCTGTAAAGATCTCTGTTGGGGAGATTCACACGCACTGTCTTCAGCATCCGCATGGGCACTCTTTCCAGTCAATCAGGCAGAGGCGTTTGCAGCCAATGCTGCTAGCGTATGTGCAAGATGGGACCAATACGTGTGCATTGATGCTGGGAACGGGATTATTGCGGTCGCATCGCTTAGCATTGTGACCTGAATAACCCCCATAGTACGTTAATCTCATAAACAAGATACCTCTTACAAATTAAGCAGTTCAGAAACCCCATTGTTTTGTGGATTTTTAAACATTTAAGCTTCTTAGAAAAAAAAGAAAATACTAAACCAACAGAAAATACTACACGCTGCAGGCAACCATAGTAGTAACTTGCACAAATAAATAAATAATATATATATATATATATAAATATATATATATATATATACACATCGTTTAAGAAAATGTAATATATCAATTGCTCCCAAAAGAAATAATGTATCAATTTTGCAATTTTGGATAGGGCTGGATGAAAATGAATCCATTCAAAGTAGCATAGCATTGACTCACATTAGATCTACTGTCATTTTCATGGCCATGGAAATGATGTGATAAGAAACCAGCAATTTTAGATCATGTACAGTCGGTAGAATATTTGTTTACTCATGTAAAAACGATATTGACCAAATGTTGACAGCAGCTATGCTAACAAGTGTAGTACTGTAATAGATACAGTAACTGATATACTTATATTACAGTTCCACTAAAGCACAACTGCTATGCTATCATCATACCATGTATGAGTTTTCTGTATACATACCATGTATGAGTTTTCTGTATACATACCATGTATGAGTTTTCTGTATACATGCCATGTATGAGTTTTCTGTATACATACCATGTATGAGTTTTCTGTATACATACCATGTATGAGTTTTCTGTATACATACCATGTATGAGTTTTCTGTATACATACCATGTATGAGTTTTCTGTATACATACCATGTATAAGTTTTCTGTATACATACCATGTATGAATTTTCTGTATACATTCCATGTATGAGTTTTCTGTATACATTCCATGTATGAGTTTTCTGTATACATACCATGTATGAGTTTTCTGTATACATACCATGTATGAGTTTTCTGTATACATACCATGTATGAGTTTTCTGTATACATACCATGTATAAGTTTTCTTTATACACACCATGTATGAATTTTCTGTATACATTCCATGTATGAGTTTTCAGTATACATACCATGTATGAGTTTTCTGTATACATACCATGTATGAGTTTTCTGTATACATACCATGTATGAGTTTTCTGTATACATGTTAAGCTTCACAGAGTTCTTAACAGCAACATAGTTTTCACTATAAATTGATTTCCGGATTTCTAGCAGTGCCCTTGCTGTGTTTACAAGCTGTGTGATCCGCAATCATTACAAAAAAGGTCTCTAAGAATTTGACGTCAAAAGCTTTTCTTACAAGAGTCATTTACAGATACAATAAACAGGGTGGCCTTTGTCAGTTTCTCCAAATTTGACATATGGACAAAAGTCACTTTCAGGAAATTGCGATACATATTTATATACTTCAGTAAAACAGAATTTTTCTACAAACCACAACCTGGACATACTGGGGACAAAGAAGCACATTGTTTTTCTTACCTTGTCTTTGTTTTTCAAAGCGCCTTTGTGCCTGTAAGTTTACAAAAACAGGGAAAAAAAGAAAAACAAAATTCAGAAATTCATTTGACAAACTTTTCATGTCACAATTACCCTTGATTTGTTTAGTTCTCATAGATGAGTGTTTTGGTCCATGAATAAAAATGTAAAAAAAAACAACAACAATAGAACAATGAATTAAAATGACGCTACATTGTTGAGAAAGATCTATATGCACATACCTATTTATGAAAAAAAGAGAAAAAAAGAAAAAATTATTCCAGAACACTGTGATCTAATTTCAAACTAGAGCCAGACTACAGTGCTATTATGGACTGGCACAGTCTTTCCTTACCTTGACACATGATTTTAACAAATAGGGACTGATTTTGAGTCATACACAGCTTTATAAGCTGCTGCACTTGGAAAGTGGGTAGTTTACTAAGGTAATGTTAATGCAAGAATATGCACATCTTTATGTTTACGCATCAGGCCGATCATTTTTTTTCCTTACCCAGTCACAGCTGTCATCACTGGTATTTGCACTTACAACTACCTTGTGTTGGTAAGGCAGCACCCAATCGCCGCCCAATTGACACCCAGAAACTCCCATTGCACATATTGAGAGAAGCATCCAAGAATCATACTGGATGATTTATAGTCACCAGGTGATCCTCCAAGATGCATATGCTCGCTATAAAGTATGTGCAGTTTGCTAAACTTTGCTAGAAACAACCCCATACAAAGCTGCAAGTATCTCAGAATTAGGCCCTAATTGTCTTTTTATCAAGTCTGAAGAAGCAGTTTGTTCTGCCTTAGGCCCTCATCAGTCACAAATAACCTGAACTAGTAGCTGTACCCAGGGGCGGATTGGGATGGAAAACCAGCCTGGGAAATTTATGGAAGACGCCCTAATGGGTGCACGGTCTGCTGTGGGGTCTTTTGAGGGGGCAGGATACCAAGTTGAATGCAGTCTCGGTCTTCCTTGTGACTTTTGCTGTTGTTGCATCTGTAACTCTATGCTATTGATGCTACAATGTACATCCGTGCATACAAACATGCAAGAACTGAGATGTCCACTGTCCATGTCTACAGACTCTGCAATCATGCTTTGTGCATCTCTAGAACGCCACCATTAGTCGCAGCATTGACATTTTTACCAGCCCTATGCTATTGTAGGTGCAGATCATCCATCTGAGTATGTCATCCAATGTGAGCAATTCAACCTCTCTATAGCAACCACTTTCAGCAACATGCCCATACTCCGTTATATCTGCATCTGATTAGCCTACCCACTGTAACCACTCAGGAATGTGCAACATATTTCTAATATACTTTTTGGTGTGTTTGTCAGTTAAAAAGTGTAGATTAAAAACATTGCAGAGAAAAATAAATAAAAGACTTTGGCACCCACAAGAAATAACACACACTTTGTCCCCACAGAAAACAATAAAACAAATTGGCCCTCACAGGAAAAACAATATTTAATGTACTGTATAATGGGGGTAATTCTGAGTTGATCGCAGCAGGAACTTTGTTAGCAGTTGGGCAAAACCATGTGCACTGCAGGGGAGGCAGATATAACATGTGCAGAGAGAGTTAGATTTGAGTGTGGCGAGTTCAATCTGCAATCTAAATTGCAGTGTAAAACTAAAGCAGCCAGTATTTACCCTGCACAGAAACAAAATAACCCACCCAAATCTAACTCTCTCTGCACATGTAATATCTGCCCCCCCCCCCCTGCAGTGCACATGGTTTTGCCCAATTGCTAAAAAATGTCCTGCTGCGATCAACTTGGAATTACCCCCAATATACTGTAGCTTTTTTTTTTTTTTTACAATTTGTTTAATATTTCCACTGCTATTTGAAAGGCCTAGTGAGGTATACAGAGGTTTGAGGATTCTTGGCTATAAAATAACTCATTTACTGTATTTATTAAAATTTATATAGTGCTAGCATATTCCATTGCACTTTTTTTTGGGCAGGAGCAGATTGGGAAGTAAAAGTGGCCATGCAGTTGAGGCTCTCTCTGCATCCGAAATGCCATGTTACAGTGTTTTTCGCAGTCATACACAGAATATAGGCATGCTGCCTATAATTTTAATCAGCAGAAGCTGCATGTGCGTCCTATTCCATTACTTTGCATCAAAGATACATTTTCGTAAAAAAAATAAAAAACAAATGCTCGGAACTACCAAGTTACATGACACTCATAAGTTATGCGACTTGTAACGCACAGAGCAAAAATGTAAGAGGACACACACACATTATATATATATATATATATATATATATATATTAGGGATGAGCAGGTTCAGTTCCCAGAGAATCCACCGGACTTCACGTCACAAGCCCAGATCCGTGTCAAGCTCGGGTTTTCCCGCCTGACTCAGAAACCAGAACGAGGCAAAACGTCATCATCTCGCTGTCGGATTCTCACGGGTTTGGATTCCATATAAGGAGCCGCGCGTCCCCACCATTTTCACTTCAGTATTGGAGAGCGTAGAGAGAGGATGTGTCTCCATCCCCAGTGTCATCAGTGGTAGTGTCTTGTGCTGCATCTATCCAGTCACAGTGGTTGTGTCCTCTGCTGCCATATGTCCAGTGCTGCTGTATAAGTCCAGTCCAGTGGTGCTGTGTTGTGCTGCATCAGTCCAGTCACAGTGGTTATGTCCTCTGCTGCCATATGTCCAGTGCTGCTGTATAAGTTCAGTACAGTGGTGGTGTCCTCTGCTTCCATATGTCCAGTGCTGCTGTATAAGTCCAGTCCAGTGGTGCTGTGTTGTGCTGCATCAGTCCAGTCACAGTGGTGGTGTCCTCTGCTGCTATATGATCAGTGCTGCTGTATAAGTCCAGTCCAGTGGTGCTGTGTTGTGCTGCATCAGTCCAGTGGTGGTGTCTTGTGCTGCATCAGTCCAGTCACAGTGGTGGTGTCCTCTGCTGCTATATGTCCAGTGCTCCTGTATAAGTCCAGTCCATTTCAGTGGTGCTGTGTTGTCCTGCATCAGTCCAGTGGTGGTGTCCCTGGGCTGCTGTATATAGCTAGTGATTCTGCCGTATATGTCCAGTGGTACTGCCGTTTATGTCCATTGATACTGCAGTATATGTCCAGCGGTACTGCTGTATAAATCCAGAGATTCTGCTGTATAATTCCAGTGATCCTGCCATATAATTCCAGTAATCCTGCCGTATAATTCCAGTGGTACTGGTGTATAAATCCAGTGATCCTGCTTTATAATTCCAGTGGTACTGGCGTATAAGTCCAGTCCAGTGATACTGCAGTATATGTCCAGTGATACTGCCATATATGACCATTGATACTGCTATATATGTCCAGCGGAACTGCCGTATAAATCCAGTGATCCTGCCGTATAATTCAAGTAATCCTGCTGTATAATTCCAGTGGTACTGGCATATAAATCCAGTGATCCTGTCGTATAATTCCAGTGGTACTTTCGTATAAGTCCAGTCCAGTGATACTGCCGTATATGTCCATTGATACTGCCGTATATGTCCAGCAATACTGCCGTATAATTCCAGTGATCCTGACGTATAATTCCAGTGATCCTGACGTATAATTCCAGTGGTACTGGCATATAAATCCAGTGATCCTGTCGTATAATTCCAGTGGTACTTGCGTATAAGTCCAGTCCAGTGATACTGCCGTATATGCCCATTGATACTGCTGTATATGTCCAGCAATACTGCCGTATAATTCCAGTGATCCTGCCGTATAATTCCAGTGATCCTGCCGTATAATTCAAGTAATCCTGCTGTATAATTCCAGTGGTACTGGCATATAAATCCAGTGATCCTGTCATATAATTCCAGTGGTACTTGCGTATAAATCCAGTACAGTGATACTGCCGTATATGCCCATTGATACTGCTGTATATGTCCAGCGGTACTGCCATATAAATCCAGTGATCCTGACATATAATGCCAGTGATCTTGCTGTATAATTCTAGTGGTACTGGCGTATAAATCCAGTCCAGTGATACTGCCGCATATGTCCAGTGATACTGCCGTATATGTCCATTGATACTGCATATATGTCCAGCAATACTGCCGTATAATTCCAGTGATCCTGCCGTATAATTCCAGTGATCCTGCTGTATAATTCCAGTGGTACTGGCGTATAAGTCCAGTCCAGTGATTCTGCCGTATATGTCCAGTGATACTGCCGTATATGACCATTGATACTGCCGTATATTTCAAGCGGTACTGCCATATAAATCCAGTGATCCTGCCATATAATTCCAATGATCCTGCCATAAAATTCCAGTGGTACTGGCGTATAATGGAAAAGAAGCTGGTGATTAATAGCGTGCGCCTATAGCTGCCCTTGTCCCCAAGGTAAAAGAGTGTCACCCACACTTTTGCACATACAAGACAGAAAAAGGTTACCAATGGTGTCTGGGGCGCTAGATTCACTGGTCGTGCCTAGCTGGATTGTAAGCTGAACACGCGACTCTTAAAGAAAAAATGTACACATAGCATAATACTGTATTACGGATTTCTAGTAATGTTGACACAATTAAGTTGGACTCGTACCAAAAGATGGATAAATAATGCTTTTGATGTGAAGTCAATCACTGTAATATCCGATCCCCCGTTTGTTGTTCACACTTCACCCAAACGGTCCGGAACCTCCCAGGTATACTCAAAATGGATGTATATGTGGGAAAAGAAGCTCCATATAGTGTGATAACGTAACATAAATATGTCAAATGGAATGGATATTATGGAGACTCTTACCATCCAGTAGAAGTTTTAAGGCACAAAAAGGGTCTCTTGAATGTAGAACAATGGACACCATCAATGGCTTAAAATCCTCATCATCCTAAGAATCGGGGTTCTCCCCAATAGGTTCCCCGAAGATATATGAGGGAAAAAGAGGGCTCCAAATAGTGTAACACCATTTATTTAAAACACAAATAAAAACATGAACAAGGGCTGGTAATGGACTCTCACCATATAAAAGATGTTTCAAAGGCAAGTTTAACAGAAGATGGCCAGGCGTCCCCAGGAATCGTCATCAAACAAGCAGGTAAGTCAAGGTTGAGAAAGATAACAGTTAGTTATCTAAACGCATTGGTGGAGGTACTGGGCGGTGACTGGAACGACTTACCTGCTTGTTTGATGACGATTCCTGGGGATGCCTGGCCATCTTCTGTTAAACTTGCCTTTGAAACATCTTTTATAGGATGAGAGTCCATTACCAGCCCTTGTTCATGTTTTTATTTGTGTTTTAAATAAATGGTGTTACACTATTTGGAGCCCTCTTTTTCCCTCATATATCTTCGGGGAACCTATTGGGGAGAACCCCGATTCTTAGGATGATGAGGATTTTAAGCCATTGATGGTGTCCATTGTTCTACATTCAAGAGACCCCTTTTGTGCCTTAAAACTTCTACTGGATGGTAAGAGTCTCCATAATATCCATTCCATTTGACATATTTATGTTACGTTATCACACTATATGGAGCTTCTTTTCCCACATATACATCCATTTTGAGTATACTTGGGAGGTTCCGGACCGTTTGGGTGAAGTGTGAACAACAAACGGGGGGTCGGATATTACAGTGATTGACTTCACATCAAAAGCATTATTTATCCATCTTTTGGTACGAGTCCAACTTAATTGTGTCAACATTACTAGAAATCCGTGATACAGTATTATGCTATGTGTACATTTTTTCTTTAAGAGTTGCGTGTTCAGCTTACAATCCAGCTAGGCACGACCAGTGAATCTAGCGCCCCAGACACCATTGGTAACCTTTTTCTGTCTTGTACTGGCGTCTAAGTCCAGTGATCCTGCCGTATAATTCCAGTGGTATTGGCGTTTAAGTCCAGTCCAGTGATATTGCTGTATATGTCCAGTAATACTGCCGTATATGTCCATTGGTACTGCCGTATATGTCCAGCGGTACTGGCATATAATTCCAGTGATTCTGCCGTATAATTCCAGTGGTACTGGCGTATAACTCCAGTCCAGGGATACTGCCGTATATGTCCATTGATGCTGCCGTATATGTCCAGCTGTACTGCCGTATTAATCCAGTGATCCTGCCGTATAATTCCAATGATCCTGCCGTATAATTTCAGTGGCACTGGCGTACATGTTCAGTGATCCTGCCATATAATTCCAGTGGTACTGGTGTATAAGTTCAGTCCAGTGATATTGCCATATATGTCCAGTGATACTGCTGTATATGTCCATTGGTACTGCCGTATATGTTCAGCTTTACTGGCGTATAATTCCAGTAATCCTGCCGTATAATTCCAGTGGTACTGGTGTATAAATCCAGTCCAGTGATACTGTCGTATATGTCCAGCTGTACTGCTGTATAAATCCAGTGATCCGGCTGTATGATTCCATTGATCCTGATGCATAATTCCAGTGGTACTGGCGTATATGTTCAGTGACCCTGCCATATAATTCCAGTGATCCTGCCATATAATTCCAGTGGTACTGGCGTATAAGTTCTGTCCAGTGATACTGCCGTATATGTCCAGTGATACTGCCGTATATGTCCATTGATACTGCCGTATATGTCCAGCGTTACTGCTGTATATGTCCAGCGGTACTGCCATATAAATCCAGTGATCCTGCCGTAGAATTCCAGTGGTACTGGCATATAAATCCAGTTCAGTGATCCTGCCATATATATGTCCAGTGGTACTGCCATATAATTCCAGTGATACTGTCGTAAATATATATACCCTGTTGCAAAGCGGATTACTGAGGCCATAACAACTATGCTGGTGTTAGACATGCATCTGATATCCACCATTAGTGCAGTGGGACTGCAGTGCCAACCCTAGATGGGCCAGGTGATTGTGCCACACACTTGTGTTGCTTAGCTTTGTCATACAGCTACCTCATTGCCCTCTTTAACTTCTTGGCATGATGTGTTGTTTGGGTACTATTTTTTTTAAGTGCCATCCTGTCTGACACTGCAGTGCCCCCCCTAGATGGGCCAGGTGTTTGTACTGCACACTTGTGTCGCTTAGCTTATTCATACAGCAACCTTGGTGTACCTCTTTTTCATCTTTGCATCATGTGCTGTTTGTTGCATGATTTTTTAAAGTGCCATCCTGTCTGACACTGCCGTAAAAGTCCAGGGGTACTGCTATATCAGTCCAAGGGTACTGCCGTATAAATCCACCAATTGCAGAATTTTTGAAAAATGACAGTGGCGTGCAGGAGATGCTGTCAGTGGACTGAAAAATTGCGTGCCACTTTTGACATTCAGCCACTGCATGCCACTACTAGATGGGCCAGGTGGTTGTGTTGCTTAGCTTAGTCATACAGCTACCTCGGTGCACTTCTTTTTCTTCTTTGCATCATGTGCTGTTTGGGGACTAGTTTTTTAAAGTGCCATCCTGTCTGACACTGCAGTGCCATTCCTAGATGGGCCAATTGTTTGTGTCCTTAGCTTAGTCATACAGCTACCTCATTGCACCTCTTTTACATCTTTGCATGATGTGCTATTTGGGGCCTTTTTTTATATCTGCCATACTGTCTGCCACTGCAGTGCCACTCCTAGATGGGCCAGGTGTTTGTGCTGCACACTTGTGTCGCTTAGCTTAGTCATACAGCCACCTTGGTGCAACCTTTTGGCCTAAAAACAATATTGTGAGGTGTTCAGAATACGCTGGAAATTAATGTTATTGAGGTTAGTAATACCATAGGATCAAAATTACCCCAAAATTCTGTGATTTTAGCAGTTTTTTGTTTTTTTCCCCAAAAATTATCCAGATCCAAAACCAAAACCAAAGCACGAAAGGGTGGTTTTGGCAAAGCCAATACAAAACCAAAACAGTGCCACTCCTAGATGGGCCTATTGTTTGTGTCGCTTGGCTTAGTCATACAGCTACCTCATTGCACCTCTTCTACATCTTTGCATGATGTGCTGTTTGGGGCCTAGTTTTTGAAAAGTGCCATCCTGTCTGCCACTGCAGTGCCACTCCTAGATGGGCCAGGTGTTTTTGCCGCACACTTGTGTTGCTTAGCTTAGTCATACAGCCACCTTGGTGCTACCTTTTGTCCTAAAAACAATATTGTGAGGTGTTCATATTATGGAAATGAGTGGAAATACATGTTATTGAAGTTAATAATACCTAGGATCAAAATTACCCCCAAATTCTGTTATTTTAGCCGTTTTTATGTTTTTTTCAAAAATTATCCAGATCCAATACGAAAACCAACACACAAAACATGAAAAGTGCCCGCCGCACATCTCTAATATATTGTGACAAGAACACTGGGATAGTGTTTGAGGGCAGGTATGTTTGTCCCAGGTTCTTGTCTTACATGTTTTAGAAACTGAAAACTTCTAGGAAAATGCTTTTGTTTTGTTAGAATCTTTTCAGTTTGCTGGAAAAGCTGGATAAGGGCCCTGAGAGAGAAATAGGGCGAGTTCCAGACATTGGGCGCAGTTTGGATCTTTGGCCTCACAGAGGGCTAATCAGGGCTTTCAGCTGTGCAAGAGTCTTATAGGGCTTCTAGCCTGATTAATGTGTGCAGACTGCCTGGGAAGGCTGCAGGATCTCTGTGAGAGAAACACGCTTCCTGATACAAGTGAGCTATACAGTGTTTACTGGAGAACTCTGTGTTTTTGTTTATTGATAGTTAGGAACATCTTGTGTTTAGTTAGTGCCGGACAGGCAAGGTATTTTCTTTTGCTGTTTGTTTTATTTTCTGTATAATAAAACTGGCTGGGGCCAGTTGTACCGGAAACTGGACTTGTGTGGTTCCTCAGCTGCTGCATGCTGTCATTTATCCCAGGAAACGGCACCTTGTACCCTTACAGAGTTACAACATATACAGTCATATATATATATATATATATATATATATATACATACACACACATATAGACTGTATATATATATATATATATATATATATGAGACAGTATTATTAACCTCAATAACATTAATTTCCACTTATTTCCCTTTAATTTTGACCACCTCCCAAATCACTATTGTTTTCATCCAGTTTAGGCCAAAGGGTTGCACCAAGGTAGCTGGAT
The DNA here is from genome assembly GCF_028390025.1 of Pseudophryne corroboree. Lineage (NCBI taxonomy): Eukaryota > Metazoa > Chordata > Amphibia > Anura > Myobatrachidae > Pseudophryne > Pseudophryne corroboree. Next base: position 686,554,427 of record NC_086449.1, read on the forward strand.
GACTAAGCTAAGTGACAGCAGTGGGCGGCACAAATATGTGGCACTTAAACTTCCAACATGGCATATTTCGGAAATAGGATGACACTGCAGTGGAAGACAGGTAGGCAGTTTAATAAACTATACAAATGTTTGTCGTCACAGTCAGCAATGCTCCAAACAGCACATAATGCAAAGAAAAGAGGTGCAAGATGGAATTGTTCTTGTGCCCTCCCACCCACCCTTATGTTGTATATATTAAACAGGACATGCACAGTTTAACAAACCAATAATTTCAGCGACAAGGGCTGAAAAGATTGGTTTGTGTGGGCCCCCACAAAACAATTTTTCATAAGGACTACCTCCAATCAATAATGACTCCTAGGGTGTTTATGATGAGGTGTTAATTACATTGTAATCTTGTACAGTAAATTTAATGTCTTCACCACAAATTATGTAACATGGTGGAGGTGTCTAGATGGCTAACATTCCTACCTCTACTAACTATGGCCTCACAAATGGAGCAGATGCTTTCACAAACATTGCCAGGAGTGGGGTAAAAATATCCCACACCCAAGAGGTGGCTCTTTTAGTCTTATGCCCAGGCATCGCATTGGCTATTTTTTTTTTTTTTTATCACGGTCAACAACTGCAGCCCACAGTGGCTGACTTACACAAACAACCTCATCAACATCCTCAGTGTCAGATAGTAGTAGTACACACATATCCCCCTCATCCTGTTCCACTTCTGCACACAAATCCACAATTTCTATTATGTCCTCCTCATCATTACCATCTTTACTTCTACTGCTCCCCACATGTGCAGATGGTTCAGAAATGGTGGAAGGAGGTGAAAGAGGCTTCTCTATGAGGACAGTGTGAGAAATGTCAGACTCACACATAGCTGACATAGTGGACATCCCTAAACGTTCCTCATGAATGTCTAATGGTTTTGATTCTGAATGCACAGTTTGTCTTACTGCAGCTGACTTTCCTTTTGATGTTTTTATCTTTACAACTGTAAAATAAAATGATTTTACATGCCCATGACTTAAGCCCTCTATGCCCCTGGGCATCTTCTTTAGTAGATGACGCTGACGGACTTGTATCGTCATGACTGGTGACAACACCTGCACCACTAGTATGTGCTTCCTGCTGTCCTCTTAATTGTTCATTGTCCATATCTATCCACAAACACGAATGAAGTGGGGTACAGCACACATCACAATTTGTACCAAAAATGTACCACCTTCAGTGTTGCACAATACAAGTATGAGTCAGAAATAGTAATAAAACACTGGGGTTTAATTTCACCAGCAGTGTCGCACAATATGTGTATGAGTCAGAAATAAAATATATTACTGTGGTACCACCTTCACCCACAGCATCACACAATACATGTGTGCATCAGAAATAGTAATCGAACACTGCGGTTTACCTTTACGTGTATAAGTATGAAATACAGTAATTTTATACTGTGGTCTGACTGGCAGTGTCAGAGTACTTATGAAAATAAATAAAAATTTGTATAGCACACTGGGGTATAGCACAAATATATATAAATATATATATATATATATATATATATATATATATATACCGCTCCAATACTGTATTGGTATGCCTTGAGGCAGGGGCTTCGCTCCGAAACGTCGCTTTTTGTCAATACATTTGATTGTTTATATCAAGCCTCTTGAGTGCCTCATTGTCCACCATTGGAGCGGTGTATGTTTTCAGGATTATGGCACCGCGGCGTGTTGCCTACTGTATCTGAGTGCCGGCTGAGTTGTATGTCTATATATATATATATATATATATATATAAAACTGGGGGATACTGGCGACAAGTGTGGCTAAAAACTATGTATTTTAAAGCTTAAAATTAGAAGCCAAAAAATTCTAAAATTTATAAAAATAGATTTTTAATATATATGAGAGTACAAACAGTTTCTAAAAAAATTTTAAAAAGTTTTTGTCCATAAATGAGAAATATAAATAACAATTATAAAGGATAGGAATTCAAAACTTAGCTTGTCAGTAATGGGTGGTCAGTACAGGGCCAACGCGTTTCGTCTTGTCAGACTTCATCAAGGGGTAGGGACAAAGTGAAGCTGTACTTCTATTTATACCCATAGTACTTAATCTGAGGGTTATGACATCATAGGTGATCATGTGATCTAATTAAATAATTCTGATTAAAAAACTAATTCACAGCATAGTGTAGAATAAGGACAGACTATAAGGAGCTAATTGTTATAAAAAACGTATGAAAATGTAGTTTGAAATATTTAGAAATGATCATATAAGTAAAGTTGTGGCATTTCCGCCACACTTCCGGTGACGGGAGGTGCGGCTCGTGACCGTACGTCACTTCCGCCCCACTTCCGGTGACGTCCGTGCTGCTTCCGGGTTCAGTTCGCGCTTGCGCAGTGTTGCGATTCTCCTTCTCCCGGGCGTCTTTCTGCGCATGTGTCCACAGGCGGTCCCAGTGGGAATCAGGTCATGAGGGGAGTTATAGACACTAGGCATAGAGCAAGGTCCAGTCTTCATTACGGTGGCGGCCATCTTATGTGTGGTTTTTGTCCATAGATTCTCAGCCTGCGGCGGCCATCTTTTTGTAGTTCAGCATGCATATTGGTGCCAGACTCCATAGCACCCGTTTTATGTAAACAAAGAGAGAGAAGTGGTGATTTTCAGGCATATGTTGTTTTAAATAGACAGCAATATCCTAAGATGGAAATATTATTTGTACACTTTTTAAATAAATATATAAATCAGAAGTCCTTTAAAAGGCTAAGTATACCACCATGATTTTTGAACATCTATATGTGGTACCGGGGTACATGCACGGAACCAAAACTTAAAATCTTTTCAAAGTAGTGATACATATGCAGACGCAGATTTATATTAAATGTTAGGATTAAGCCTTGCCCATAGGATAAAAAGTGCTGGTGCAGTATAGGTGATTCTATAAGGTGACCTTAGTTACTATTGGTGGTTATAGTGACAGCTCATCATAATAAGCCATGTGACTATATAGAGAAAAGGTGCCTAGGATTATATATAAATCAATCCAAAGAATACTATTAAGCATAGATAAATAAATAATTAAATAAATAAATAATATATATAGTGACTCAATATAAGTGCTGATTTTTGGTGATTAGTCATTGGTCATCGTTAATCAATACAGTATCTGATCTTCCCAGGTAGTCTCCTCCCTGGTACTGGTCAAGCCCGTACACTGCTTAGCTTCCAAGATCAGACGAGATTGGGCGTGCCAGTGTGGTTTGACTGTACGTGAATCTTTTACGGATACCATGACACCATTGCACCTGGAACCCAATTGTCACTGTTTCTACAATTCTAAGGTGGTGAAAATAAAATTTATTATGTAATAACTGTCCTCCTTTACAGTACCCGATCTTCCCAGGTGGTCTCCCTCCCTGGTACTAGTCGGGCCCAGACACTGCTTAGCTTCTTCCAAGATCGGACGAATTTGGGCGTGCCAGTGTGGTTTGACTGTACGCGGATCAGATAGACATATTAGTAACAGACCAGCTATTTACAAGATGTTTCTTTTATTTGTGAATGTGCTTAATTCAAGTGCAGAACAGAATATAGAAATAAAGAATATGAAAAGACAAGTGGGGGTAAAGGATACTGCACCTCATAAAAAAGGTGCAATCTCGTATCCTTCGTTCAGACCGGCTGGATGTAGAGTCTGTATGTAACTGGAAAATCCAGTACATTTCCCGTCTGGAAAGTTTATTGCAAGATCCCCTCCTCTCTCACCCAAGGCCACATGTTCAATAGCCTTGAATGTAAGTTCCTCAGGGTTGGAACTGTGTTGTAGCGCAAAGTGTCTGGAAACAGCGTGACTTTCTATCTTGTTTTTAATGTTCCTTATGTGCTCCTGGATCCGTAGTTTTAGTGGTCTTTTTGTCTTACCCACGTACTTCATATTGCAAGTGCACTCCAGAAGATAGATTACGGATGTTGTGTTGCAGTTCATAAATTCTTTTATGGTGTATTCCTTGTCACCTTCTGTACCACTAAAAGTCTTTCTGTTGCGGTGTAGGTATCTGCAGATATTACATTTTCCACACTTGTATGAGCCTGTGCACTTCAGCTTCGGAATCTTATAGGT